>NC_083402.1:7017134-7317134 GCF_020745735.1 Hemiscyllium ocellatum
GAGAAAGAGAACTGTGGGAGAAGGGTTGTGGTATGCGAGATGACATTGTGTGGATTAGGACATCTTTCTGAACTCAGTGTTTCCCTTATGCGTGTAATCAATGTGAAGACTATCCCTGGGGAAGGGGTAATGGGAGATTATCTCTCCACATGTAGTCACAAAGGTGAGGGGCATTCTTCCAGATTTGACCTAACCTTCCCCTTACCACCCTGCCACCACACCTCCACCCCCCCCCCCCCACCCCCCCCCCACCCCCCTCCACCACCACCACCACCACCATCACACCATCTTCAAACCTTCCTTTGGCATTTCACTACTGCTCAATTCGGCACTGACAGAGAGATGTGGTAACATTCCTCCTGCTCTCTTCCTCTCCTCCTCCTACCCTCCCTTCTCTCACCTTCCAACCTACACTCCTGCCTCAGTGAACAGCTTCGAGGGTGAGAGTGACACTATCTCATTGAGGCAAACATAATTGCACTGGCCTCATAATCCAGGGGCCCAGGCTAATGGTCTTGGTTCCCTAGTTGGGATTTGAACCCATGATTTAAACTCAGATTTAAACTAGATTTATGAAAAAAATTAATACATCTAAAATTAAAGTTGCCATGAAACTATCATTGATTGCTGTAAGATCCCACTACTGTCGTTTAGGGAAGAAACTCTGCCATCCTTATCTGGACTTGCCCACATGTGACTCCAGACCCAAACAGTGTAGTAGACTCTTAACTGCCCTCTGTGGAAGGGCAAGAAACACAGGCTTTGCTGGTGACATCCACTTCCCATGAAATAACAACAATCAGTGTCAGTATTGAGGGAATGTCATCCTCAGTTTCTTCCTTCCAGACCCCACTGTCTGATCATTAAATCAATAGTACCACTACCACTCCCCTCATCATCACCACCCAGCCAGTGACTGATGTCTCCATTGTGAATCTCACTAAACTGTCTGTTTATTGTGTCCCCAGTGATCCCCGCTGACTTGTAGAGAGCTGCTATTGGCATAGCCTGCCCCAGAAATTCAATCATGGACAACTTTACAGTAGAGATCACTCTCAACCTTAACCAATGTCCCCCAGGTGCCAGTGGACGGGGCGAAACCTGGTGCATTTCCCCCTGCCTCTACCAACCTAGTCCAGGAGGCCATGGACGGTCCTGTTGAATCTGCCGGATGTGGGGACTGTGGATTGGGGTCCTACTGGCCTGTGCTGGTCCCTGTATGTGTGTTGCTGGAAAGGCACAGCAGGTCAGGATCATCCAAGGAGCAGAAATATTGACGTTTCAGACCGGAGCCCTTCATCAGGAATGAGGCTGGGAGCCTCGGGGGTGGAGAGATAAATGGGACGGGGTGGGGGGGGGGTGGTGTAGGGCTGGGGAGAAGGTAGCTGAGAGTGCAATAGGTGGATGGAGGTGGGGTTAAAGGTGATATGTCAGAGAAGAAGGTGGAGTAAATAGGTGGGAAAGAAGATTGACAGGTGGGACAGGTCATGAGGGTGGTGCTGAGCTGGAAGGTTGGAGCTGGGGTAAGGTGGGGGGAGGGGAAATGAGGAAACTGGTGAAGTCCACATTGATGCCCTGGGGTTGAAGGGTCTCGAGGCGGAAGATGAGGCGTTCTTCCTCCAGGCGTTGGTCGGTGAGGGAGCGGTGATGGAGGAGACCCAGGACCTGCATGTCCTTGGCAGAGTAGGAGGGGGAGTTGAAATGTTGGGCCACAGGGCAGTGGGGTTGATTGGTGCAGGTGTCCCAGAGATGTTCTTCAAAGTGCTCTGCCAGAAGGCATCCAATCTCCCCCAATGTAGCGGAGACAGCATAGGGAGCAATGGACACAATAAATAATATTGGTGGACATGCAGGCAAAACTTTGATGGACGTGGAAGGCTCCTTTGGGGCCTTGGACGGAGGTGAGGGGGGAGGTGTGGGCACAGGTTTTGCAATTCCTGCGGTGGCAGGGGAAGGTGTCAGGACGGGACGGTGTGTTGTTAGGGGGCGTGGATCTGACCAGGTTGCTGTGGAGGGAATGGTCTTTGCGGAAGGAGGAAAGGGGTGGGGAGGGAAATATATCCCTGGTTGTGGGGTCCATTTGTAGATGTCCAGCATCTGCCAACCTCACTGACTCCTGGTCCCTGTATGTGCTCACCCTTAGGACTCTGCAGCTCAGGCCTCAGTCTTGATTCTTGCAAGGAGTCTATGAAAGGCCATCAACAATGACGGGCTACCAGGAGTCTGAAATTTAACTGTTTTTGGAGGCTGAGGGTCTTAGGGCAGGTTAATCCAGTAATGAAGCAGCCTACTTGTTTGGCACCACATCCACAAGCATCCACTACCTCCACTAACGATACTCAGTGGCAGCAGAGTGTACTATCTACAAGATACGCTGCAGCAATTCACCAAAGATTCTTAGACAGTGTCTTCCAAACCCACGACCACTTCCATCCAGAAGGAAAAGAGCAACATTTACATGGGAACATCACCCCACTGCAAGTTCCCCTCCAAGCCACTCACCATCCTGACTTGGAAATATATCACCATTCCTTCAATGTTGCTGAGTCAATGTTGCTAGTGGGCGGCACGGTGGCACAGTGGTTAGCACTGCTGCCTCACAGCGCCAGAGACCCGGGTTCAATTCCCGCCTCAGGCGACTGACTGTGTGGAGTTTGCACATTCTCCCCGAGTCTGCGTGGGTTTCCTCTGGGTGCTCCGGTTTCCTCCCGCAGTCCAAAAATGTGCAGGTCAGGTGAATTGGCCATGCTAAATTGCCCATAGTGTTAGGTAAGGGGCAGATGTAAGGGTAGGGGCATGGATGGGTTTCGCTTCGGCGGGTCGGTGTGGACTTGTTGGGGGCGAAGGGCCTGTTTCCACATTGTAAGTAATCTAATATAAAAATCCTGGAATTCCCTTCCTAAGGATATTGTGGGTCGACCTACACAATATGGTGTGCAGCAGTTCAAGAAGGGCCATTTCGAGAAAGAGAATAACTGCTGGCCCAGCCAGTGACACCCATATCCCATGAGTGAATAAGGGGAAAAAAACACTGGCTCAGGATCTGACAGGACTTGGAAAACAATGCTGGGATTTCCTGCATGTTGCAGTGACCTTTTTAAAAATAAACCACTTCCTTTGGCTCGTGAGGGATTTTCCCTGTTGGAGGGGATATGCAGGAAGTAGTGAGAAGTGGGGGGTTGGGGAGGTGAAAGGGGACCAGTGAGCCGTGTCTGACTAGCAGGCTATGGTCTGACCAAAGGGCAGGGTTAGTTTGTGTCAGATGCCTGGAGACTGGTAATTGAGTTATCCAGCCAGGAGCCCACAATAGCCTCTTTCAATGCAAAGTTCCCCTCATCAGGGCAGATTCAATTGCAGTCAGTCAGTGCCTGAATAAACTGTCATCTGTGAGCGTGCTGTCTCATTCCAGTCACCAATTTATAACTTTGAGTCAGATAATGAGCTGTAGCTGACACATTCCTGAGAGATGAAGGATGCTTTGTTTGTTAACCAACCCAGAGCTGAAGGAACCCACTTAAAATTAGAACTGTGTACTCTAGAGCAAATTAAGAAGCATTTCTCCAAACAAAGAGAGGCGGAAATCTAGATCTCCCTCAAAAGCTCTGTTATAAAGAAAAGGAATTACAGAAGCAAGGCAAGTGGGTGGAGTGAAGATACCGGATCGGCTGGAATCTCACTGAAAGGAGGAACAAGCTAGAGGGGCCGAGTGGCCTCCTCTTGTTCCTCAGTCTCCTCAGTTCAAAGGACTAGCTGGTTGGACCACTCTTCTCCTCAATCACCCTACAGCTTGTGTTCCAGCACTCACCGGATATACTCCACCGTGTAGTACTGCTGTGACGAACTCCCTGCCCCTGGCCCGGGTTTCCATGACAATGCCACCTCAGAGTTAGACACGGCCGCAGCCTCCGGTCGGGATGGAGCCTCTGGCGGTGAGCACCGGTCTGTGAAAATATCAATGGGCATCAGCAAGGCACACAGAGGCTGGGCTACTTTTTCACGCAGAGGGTGGTGTGTGTATAGAAGGAGCTGCCAGAGGAAGTGGTGGAGGCTAGTACAGTTACAACAATTAAAAGGCATCTGGATGGATATATGAATAGGAAGGGTTTACAGGAATGTGGACCAAGTGCTGGCAAATGGCACTAGATTAGGTTAGGATATCTGGTTGGCATGGTCGACTTACTGTATACCTCCATGATTCTATAACTGCACAGGTATAGGAAAGCAACTGGGAACTAGTGCTTCAGTGACTGGACAGCATTTACTGAATAATCCCGAGCTCCGATCAATACCCTAATAATCTCAAATAATCAGCCAAACTCACAATTCACCCTTGCTAGAGAACAGTGACTCATTCCTGCAAACAAAAGGAATATGTTCCAGCCCCTTGTTTTTTTTTAAATTGCTCTGTAGATTGCAGAAAGTAGAAATCTCTGTTGTTTTCCCCATGGTAACACTTCTGCCAATTAGAATCAACCTGCCAATGAATCAGCACCCTGAACTCCTGTCATATAAATCCTTGTAATCATTTAGAGTCAAAGAGTCATAGAGATGTACAGCATGGAAACAGACCCTTCGGTCCAACCCGTCCATGCCGACCAGATATCCCAACCCAATCTAGTCCCATCTGCCAGCACCTGGCCCATATCCCTCCAAACCTTTCCTATTCATATACCCATCCAAATGCCTCTTAAATGTTGCAATTGTACCAGCCTCCACCACTTCCTCTGGCAGCTCATTCCATACATGTACCACCCTCTGTATGAAAAGGTTGCCCCTTCGGTCTCTTTTATATCTTTCCCCTCTCACCCTAAATCTATGCCCTCTAGTTCTGGACTCCCCGACCCCAGGGAAAAGACTTTGCCTATTTATCTTATCCATGTTCCTCATAATTTTGTTAACCTCTATAAGGCCACCCCTCAACCTCTGACGCTCCAGGGAAAACAGCCCCAGCCTGTTCAGCCTCTCCTTATAGTTCAAATCCTCCAATCCTGGCAACATCCTTATAAATCTTTTCTGAACCCTTTTGAGTTTCACAACATCTTTCCAATAGGAAGGAGACCAGAACTGCACGCAATATTCCAACAGTCGCCTAACCAATGTCCTGGATAGCTGCAACATGACCTCCCAACTTCTATACTCAATACACTGGCCAATAAAGGAAAGCATACCAAACACCGCTTTCACTATCCTATCTACCTGAACTCCATTCTGAAGGAGTTATGTACCTGCACTCCAAGGTCTCTTTGTCAGCAACACTCCCTAGGACCTTACATTAAGTGTATAAGTCCTGCTAAGATTTGCTTTCCCAAGATGCAGCACTTCACATTTATCTGAATTAAACTTCATCTGTCGCTTCTCAGTCCATTGGCCCATCTGGTCAAGATCCTGTTGTAATCTGAGGCAACCCTCTTCACTGTCCCTTACACCTCCAACTTTGGTGTCATCCGCAAACTTACTAACTGTACCTCTTATACTCGCATCCAATTCATTTGTGTAAATGACAAAAAGTAGAGGACCCAGCACCGATCCTTGTGGCACTCCCTGGTCACAGGCCTCCAGTCTGAAATACAACCCTCCACCACCGCCCTCTGTCTTCTATCTTTGAGCCAATTCTGTATCCAAATGGCTAGTTCTCCCTGTATTCCGTGAGATCTAATCAGTCTCCCATGGGGAACCTTGTCGAACGCCTTACTGAAGTCCATATAGATCACATCTACCACTCTGCCTTCATCAATCTTCTTTGTTTCTTCCTCAAAAAACTCAATCAAGTTTGTAAGACATGATTTCCCACGCACAAAGCTATGTTGACTATCCCTAATCAGTCCTTATATTTCCAAATACATGTACATCCTGTCCCTCAGGATTCCTTCCAACAACTTACCCACCACCGACGTCAGGCTCACTGGTCTATAGTTCCCTGGCTTGTCCTTACCGCCCTTTTTAAACAGTGGCACCACATTTGCCATCTCCAGTCTTCCAGCACCTCACCTGTGACTATTGATGATACAAATATCTCAGCAAGAGGCCCAGCAATCACTTCCCTAGTTTCCCACAGAGTTCTAGGGTACACCTGATCAGGTCCTGGGAATTTATCCACCTTTACCCGTTTTAAGACATCCAACACTTCCTCCTCTGTAATATGGACCTTTTGCAAGATGTCACCATCTATTTCCCTACAGTCTATATCTTCCATATCCTTTTCCACAGTAAATACTGACGCAAAATACTCATTTAGTATCTCCCCCATTTTCTGTGGCTCCATACAAAGGCCACCTTGCTGATCTTTGAGGGGCCCTCTAGTTATCCTTTTGTCCTTAATGTATTTGTAAAAACCCTTTGGATTCTCCTTAATTCTATTTGCCAAAGCTACCTCATGTCCCTGTTTTGCCCTCCTGCTTTCCCTCTTAAGTATTCTCCTACTTCCTTTATATTCTTCTAAGGATTCACTCAATCTATCCTGTCTATACCTGACATATGCTTCCTTCTTTTTCTTAACCAAACCCTCAATTTCTTGAGTCATCCAGCATTCCGTATACCTACCAGCCTTCCCTTTCACCCTAACAGGAATATACTTTCTCTGGATTCTTGTTATCTCACTTCTGAAGGCTTCCCATTTTCCAGCCGTCCCATTACCTGCGAACATCTACCTCCAATCAGCTTTTGAAAGTTCTTGCCTAATACCGTTTTTTGAAATGTGCTGACTGAGGACAGTGGCTTAGAGAGAACAAACTCTGAGTAGTCTGCCTGGCCCAAATTGAGGGCACAATGCCGTGGGGTTAGGAAAGGAAAAGAAAGTTCCTGCATTTCTGTAACGCCCAGAGCATTCCAAAAGCCATTGCAGCCAATGAAATGCATTTGAAGAGGTGCAAGGTGGGAGTCGCCACAGTGAATGTGTGCACAGCAGGATCCCACAAATTGGAAACGATTGGAATATGATAACTTGTTTTCATCATGTTGATTTAAGGGATGGATTTCAATCAGAGCATCTGGGGAAAATGCCTGCCCATCTTTAAATAGTGAGTGCAGGCTCATTTATCACATGCTGAGTGGGAAGACAAGGAGTCAGCCTAACATCTCTTCTGAAAAATGGCACACTGACTGTACTGCACTGGAACCATCGACCTGCCTTGCAAGCTTTTATCTCCTGATCCCGTGACCTGGCGACTCAGAGAGGACACTGATGCCAACTGAGGCCCAACTGGAGCTTACCAAATAAGGCTGGGCCACCTTGTCCTCAGGACTATCCCACTTCCTGACCTCTGCTTTCTGAACTACAGGTCATTGCCAAACCATGGGCAAGTTGGTCTTCTCACTGCTGGGAGACCTGAGTTAGGTTCTGGTTCAGCCAGCAAGAGGCTAATGAGGCCTCAGCTGCTCAAAAAAGATTAGGGAACGCTTCAGGGCCATCGGAGGGTCAGCAACAACCTGAACTGGAGTGATAGAGAGACAAAAAGATTAACAAGCTCATCTGAAATGCAGGATGCACTGATGGAGAATCTGAGAAACCATGGGAGGAAAGAAAAAGGTTCTACTGATGGCAAAAGCTGCATAAACATTTGCAAAGTTCAATTGAGCTGATTCTGTAACATGAAAGGCAATATAGGAATATGAGTTATTGTTGTTTGGCTAGTTTCTGTAAATTCTGGGGACGGGTTCATACCTTGAGTGACAGTTGTCACATACTTTGTGGGACTTGGCCTCCCCTCCTCTGTCACGCTACGTGCCTTCACTGTCACACGGTACCTGGTCCCTGGTTTCAGATTCCCAACATCCATTTCCTGGAGATAGAGGGAGAGGGAGAGAGAGAGAGAGAGAGAGAGAGAGAGAGAGAGAGGGAGAGGGAGAGAGGGCGGGGGATAGAGAGAGAGAGAGAGGGAGGGGTGGATAGAGAGAGGGGGGGGATAGAGAGAGAGAGAGAGAGAGGGGGGATAAAGAGAGAGAGAGACAGAGAGAGAGATGGGGATAGAGAGAGAGAGAGAGAGAGAGAGAGATAGAGAGAGAGAGGGGATAGATAGAGAGAGAGAGAGAGAGAGAGAGAGAGAGAGAGAGAGAGAGAGAGGGAGAGAGAGAGAGAGAAAAGGGAGAGAGAGAGAGAGAGAGAGAGATGCAACAAGTTCAACACAGGAGCCAAGCATCACACATGATATCACACACTGTGACACACATGGGTACCATACACTGTGACACACATGTTATCACTCACTGAGACACACACGGATGCCACAAACAATAAGACACAAAATAGCACTCCCTGAGACATGCATGGGTACCACACAATGTAACCCATCTGGGCATCATTTATGATTCCCAGGCAACATCTCAAAGCCTGTCATTGTATTGAACAAATATTGTATTGAATAAACAGCTGTGGAAGACAGACTGACTCCAGCTTTAGCAAGTAGGTGACTAGCAGTTTAACATCACAGCATTGGATCAACTTCCATCTCTTCCGGTGGGAGGGGAAATCAGAATTTTAAACACGTCTATCTGGTCACTTCTCAGCCTCCGATGCTCTAGTGAAACAATTCAAGTTTGTCCAAGCTCTCCTTCTTGTTAAAACATTATTGAAAATACACTTGCTGATTCTATTCCAAGTGCTGGACAAGATGACTAAATGGATAAGTCTGTGTTTGTGTTCAAAGCTGCTGCTGGATAAAAAATTATGAATCAAACACACCTCAACCTGGTTAGTGTATCAAGTCTTGGAAGATATGACTTTGCCCTATTGTAGGTGTTCTGTTACCTCAGGAATTTAATAAATGTGTGGCTGCAGACTTGAAAATACTAGTCGGAGGTCAAAGTATTTCCAGAGTGACCTTACTTAAATTGAGGGACTTACACACTTAATGGTGAGGTCCTCGGGGGTGTTGCTGAACAAAGAGATTTGGAGTGCAGGCTCATAGCTCCTGAAAGTGGAGTCACCGATAGATAGGATAGTGAAGAAGGCGTTTGGTATGATTTCCTTTATGGGTCAGAATATTGAGTATAGGAGTTGAGACGTCATGTTGCAGCTGTACAGGATGTCAGTTAGCCCATTTTTAGAATATTGTGTGCAAGTCTGGTCTTCCTATTGGAAGGATGCTGTGAAACTTGAAAGAGTTCAGAAAAGATTTTACAAGGGATGTTGCCAGGGTTGAAGAGTTTCAGCTATAGAGAGTGGCTGATTAGGCTGGAACTATTTTCCCTGGAGCGTTGGAGCTGAGGTGTGACCTTATAAAGGTTTATGAAATCATGAGGGACGTGAAAAGGATAAATAGACAAAGTTTTTTCCTTGGGGTGGGGGTGTGCAAGACTAGAGGGCATAGGTTTAGGGTGAATGGGGAAAGATATAAAAGAGACTTAGTGGGTAACTTTTTCACATAGACGGTGGTGCATGTATGGAATGAGCTGTCAGAGGAACTGGTGGAGGCAGGTACAACGATAATATTTAAAAGCCATCTGGATGGATATATGAATAGGAAGGGTTTAGAGGTAAATGGGCCAGGTGCTGGCAAATGGAACTAGATTAGATCGGGATATCTGGTCGGCATGGATGAGTTAGACCAAGGGGCTTGTTTCTGTGGTATACATCTCTACGACTTCATAAAGGAAGGTTTAAATCGCAAGGATACACACCTGCCCTATTTATATACTTTATTGCAGTAAAATATCTCAAGACCCTGCAGACGTGTGGAATCAGAACAAATTAAACTTTAAAAAACTAAATGGAGATATTTGGGTAGATTTCCTGTGCTTTCCCAAAAGGTTAGTCATTAAGGACCATCTTAAAGATGGAGAGAGAAGCCAAGAGGTTTAAGGACGGTGGGTGGGGTTTAAGGACGGTGCCAGGACCCAGGCAGCAGAAGCCATGACCACCAATGGTTGAACAATCCAAAACAAAGGCTAGAATTAGAGGAACTCATATGTCAGTGGCTGAGCAAAATCCCAGAGATAAGGATAACAATGACGAGAATTCAGAAATCGAGGCATTGCCCATGCTGGGTGCCAATATAACCCCATAAGGTGAGAAAGTGAGTGGTGAACAGAACTTGGTGAGAGTTCAGATACATGCAGCAATGTTTCAGGTGAGCTCTAGTTTACAGATATTGGAAGATGGTGACTCAGCAAGAGGGCACTGCCAAGTACTGCTCCACAGCTACCTGATGAAGGAGTAGCGCTCTGAAAGCTAGATCTTCCAAATAAACCTGTTAGACTATAACCTGGTGTTGTGTGATTTTTAACTTTGTCCACCCCAGTCCAACACCGGCACCTCCACATCAGGTTTAGAAGAATCAAAAGAATATTCCCATGGGAACTGAAATTCAATTGACAGGGTCAGAAATATTATTTGGATCTCCAAGGTACTTACATACATTTGTGGACTTTTCATCTGGTCCTGCAAAACAGAAATAAAAGTGAAAATTTTTGCCAATACTCAACATGACTGTTTCCTCCAGAGCTAGCCTCTGAGAGGGGGTAATATGTGTGTGTGGGGAGGTCACTCCTTTTTCATGCTGCTATCACCATATCCATGCCAGTGTCCCACAACAAGAAACTGAACATGCATTGTTGGGACAAGTCATTAGGGCCAGTCAAGGGCACTGTTCCCTGATTTGGGTTAATATACAAGGGAGGTGGGAGATTGTGGCATTGCAGGAATATCACTGTACATGTCATCTAGATGCTCTCAGTGAATGCTATGGGAGCAGTGGTTCAAATCCCATCACAGCAGCTGACGAATTTTAAATTCAAGTAATGAATCAGGAATCATTAGCTTCCCTCAGTAATGGTGGCTGTGAAACTATCATTAATCATTGTTAACTAATGTCCTTTGCTGTCCCTAACCT
The DNA here is from genome assembly GCF_020745735.1 of Hemiscyllium ocellatum. NCBI lineage: Eukaryota > Metazoa > Chordata > Chondrichthyes > Orectolobiformes > Hemiscylliidae > Hemiscyllium > Hemiscyllium ocellatum. The sequence continues at coordinate 7,027,961 of NC_083402.1, forward strand.
GTCTGGCCTATACATGACTCCAGACTCACATCAATGTGGTTGACTATGAACTGCTGTCAGAAACAGCCGAGCAAGACATTCAATTCATTCGGGATTGACGGCATGACACCACATGCCCCAAAAAAAGAGTTAAAAGAACAAAGGGTTAAAGGGTGCTCATAGGAAATAAAGGGTTTGGAATACGACAGGATGGAGGTTATTCTGAAATCTCTTAAAAAACAGCAACTGAGTTCAGTTCTGGTCGTTGTACCTCAGGAGGAAGACATTGGGTCTTGAAGAGAGCACAATGTGGATTCACCAGAACAATGACGCTAAGTTAGATCTTCCTGTAACCAGAAATTTCAGAAGCAGGCCTCACCGTCTAAGGGTAGGGGGTAGGCCATTTTGGACTGTGAGGAGCAGAAATTTCTTCACCTGGAGAGTAGTGAGTCTGTGGAATTCTCTGACATAAAAAGCAGATGAGGCCGAAACATTGAATGTTTTCAAGATGGAGGTATAGTTCTTCAGGCTGAAGAGTCCAAAGAGAAACTGGGAATAGGGCATTATGTTGGATGATCAGCCCTGATCATATTGAATGGTTGAGTAATCTTGAAGGGCCTGCTTCTGCTCCTATTTTCTATGTTTCTATTTCTATGTTATGAGGACAGGTTGCATATATTAGGTTTGTATTCCCTCCATTATAGAAGATTAAAGGTTGCCTTGTTTGAAATGGGTGAGGATTTGATACTAGGAGATGGAGTGAAGTGATACTGTAACCAGCGAATCCCAGAGCTGAAAGGGGAAACCAGTTGTTGGGGAAAATGCAATGAAACACCATGAGTTGGGCTTGATGCATCATCTTTGGCAGAATAGCAGGCTAGTTCAGACACACTCTGATACAAATTTAAAGTCCAATGGCAGAGGCATCAAGTGGGTTGCTCACTGTAGACTTGACCAAGGCCTTAAACTTCATTCCCAATTAAAGGGCCTCTGCCACTGCAGTGACCTAACAAAATCCCATCAAAGGTGTTCAAAAGGAGGCAGGCCTGTTCCCACTGGAATATGGCAAGTCTGGCCTCAGTGTAAAATCCAGGTCTGGGTGGAAAGCAAATCTGATCACCCATTGTTGTACTTCCAGAATGACAATTAAATGTGTTTTTCAGATGTGGGCATCGCTGGCTGGGCCAGCATTTATTGCCCATCCTTAGTTACCCCTTGAGAAGGTGGGGGTGAGCTGCCTTCTTGAACTGCTCAAGGTAGACCCACAATGCCATTAGGGAGGGGATTCCAGGATTTTGACCCAACAGCACAGAAGGAATGGCAATATATTTACTCATTCAGGATGAATGGAGGGCAACTTGTGGGCAGTGGTGTTCCCATGTATCTACTGCCCTTGTCATCCTAGATGGTAGTGATTGTAGGTTTGGAAAGTGCCAATCACACAATCAATCTTTGACAATCGTTAATTAACTCAAAGGATAATAATTTCATGCTTTTGCTTCCTATTGACAAATGTTTATTGATGAAATATTATTGACAAACCCCCTGTAATGTCAGATACTAACCATGCTGTGATTGTCCTGGTTGAAGAGTAGATCCTGGGCTATCTTAGGCAGGACAGGTCTGTTACCTTTCATCTCTGTGTACAAGACCTGGTCAATAAAAAAGACAAAGATACAGTTTAGGTGGAGTGTAACTCCCTCAAGTGGATTTCAAAAATTCCAAATTTCCAGGTAGTTTACAGGATGTCCTTTAATTTACTTTTCTGGTACTATGCCAGTCAGGAAATTCCAACATTCCAGTCTTCCCTCAGCTGGGGACTGTGACCAGGAGACTTTCCACCACTGAGCAGAAGAAATGATTGATAACCTCTTTATCCATCTCGAGTGAGGACAGTGTCTGCAACAGAATTATATGGTGCAGAAAGAGGCCGTTCAGCCCCTTGTGCCTGCACTGGTTCTATTCCTTAGTGCCAATCTCCTGCTTTTTCCCATATCCTTGCACTCCATTTCGAACCAAATATCCATCCAATGCCCCTCTTGAATGCTCAATTGAACCTGCCTCTACCACATTGCCACACAGTGCATACCCCAACTACTCGTTGGGTGTAAAGATTTTTTTTCACATCACTCTTGCTTCGTTTGCACAGCACTTTCAGTCTATGCCCTCTTGTTCTTACTCCTTTTATGAGTGGGAAAAGCTTCTCCCAATCGATTCTACCCAGCCCACTCATGATTTTGAAGAGACTCCTTATCCAGCCAGGGACCAAAGGCGATGCCAGCGAACCCAGTGGAATCCTCCTCTTCTACAGTTCGGTAATAATGGAATGTTACTAAATACTGAGGTTCCCTCTTATCCCCCGACCGCATTCCCACCTGCGATTTATTTGGATGGAGGAACCATTACCGTGTAGCCGGTGATGTTGCTGTGCCGTCGAGGTGTTCGCCACCGGACTCTGAAGGCCGTACAGTTCAGGGCTTCCAGCAGCACATTCTGTGGGGGGCTTGGCCGTTCTAGCATAAGGGAGATATTCAGTTAGAATAAAGTATCACTCTCTCATTAGTTCCTCTATCACAGTTCCTCTCTTAAGCCAGAGACCCAGGTAATGTTCTGGGGACACAGGTTTGAATTTGAATTCATCAAAGAAACATCTGGAAATAAGACTTGAATGATGACCATGATCATTGTCTATTGTCAGGAAAACCCACCTGGATCATCAACGTCCTTCAGGGAAAGAAACTCCAGGCTCACAAGAATGTGGTTGACTCCTAACTGCCTTCTGAGCAATTAGGTGTAGGGAAATAATTATTTGCCTGGCCAGCCTTGTCTGTTTCCTGTGGTTGAATAAAAAAATGCATGGTCTTGTGCAGGAACCACACAAAGACATTCATAAATCATTGATTTACTTAAAAAGGGCCAAAATAAGACCAGTTACAATTAAAATACAAAAGTATGTTAGCTAGAGTTGAGTAAAATAATCTGCTAGGAACACAGACAAATTTGGAGAAACTTAGCAGGTCTGGCAGCATCTGTGTAAAATGAAACAGAGTTAGTGTTTTGAGTCCAGAGACTCTTCATCAGGATGGCTTGTGATTGCATTTCATCTGTTTTCCAATCCCAATTCCAATTGTGTCTGTTTGTGAGAGTGTGTAGGTAGATGGGGGTGTGACCACGTGCAGGGTGGATGGTTGGTAAATGAAAAATTTGGAAATGGTTTCAAGTCATTGTTGCGGAAGACACAATGTTTTAACACCTGAAGCGTGACCAAGCTGACAGTGAGTGAGAGAGCAGCCTCCCCGAGCTGTCCACCTGAGGATCTCAGTGCCATTTCAGCCCTGTGCCAGCTTCAGTCACACCGCAATGGACAGTCAGCTTCCTTCAAGCACCAAAATGAAGTATAGCACAGGTAATGCCTTTACAGTGTGGAGGCACAATGCGGATTACAGATATTGTTCCATTGGAACCAAACAAATCCCAACACCTCGTTTTCATCTCAAGAGCCTCAGAATTTTAATTCGCAAATTGGGGTTGACCATTGAAGAAAAAGTAGAAAGTTAAAACTCCAGTTATAAATCAAAGAAAATAACCTTCTCCCTCGACTCTTTAACACTGAAAGTAAAGCTGCCTCTACTCTATCCCCATCAGATGCTCCCAGCACAGGGTCAGATACATAGTAACGCTCTTTCTACACCGTCCCCATCAAACACACGCAGGACAGGGACATCACAGGGTTAGATATAGAGTAATGTTCCGTCTATACTGTCTATCAAACACTCCCAGGACAGACACAACACAGGGTCAGATACAGAGTAATGCTCTTTCTACACCGTCCCCATCAAACACTCCCAAGACATGGATAGCTTGGGATTAGATACAATGTAAAGCCCCTTCTACACAGTTCCAATCAAATTCTCTCAGGACAGTGACAGCACAGAGTTAGATACAGAATAAAGTTCCCTCTACACTGTCTATCAAACATTCCCAGGACAGGGACAGCACAGGGTAAATACAGTGTAAAGCCCTCTTTACACAGTTTCCATCACACATTCCTAGGACGGGACAGAAAGGGGTTAGATACAGAATAAAGCTCCCCCTACATTGTCCTCATCAAACACTCCCAGGACAGGAATAGCATGGATTTAGATACAGAGGAATTGTCCTTCTCCCCAGATATTCATATCCCTCTGCATTGCAAGGTTCTGCAGTCTGTCTCAATTTAAATAACATTCTGTTTCTTTGATCTTCCTGCCAAAGTGTCAAGCCAGGACAATGTCACATTATTCTTCTTAAACTTCCACTTATCACATCTTTGCCTATTCCAAACTGAGACAGAAATAGAGAGAAAGAAAATGGGGGAGACACAGGGAGGGACTGAAGGGGAGAGACACAAAAAGTGGGAAAGGAATACTGACAGAGAAAAAAAGTGAGCGAGAGAGAGAGAGAGAGAGAGAGAGAGAAACAGTGACAGGGAGGGAGAAACAAAGACAGACAGAGAGAGAGAGAGGGGGGAGAAAAACAGAGGGACGGACAGAGCTTGGAAGGGATGGGAAGGCTAAAACCAAGAGCCAAAGGGATAGTAGACATTGAATTTGATTCCAGTCAGCTGTTTAGGATTTATCAGCAGGTTTCACAAGTTAGTGTTCTAATTCACTACAGCAGTTACTTTGTCTTAATTTCCTTTTCCCAACCAGAAGTGTTATTGCACACAACTGAGCGACCTTCCCACCAGTAAAATCATAGTGAGTTTGTTTTGCTTTTATTTAAAATCATAACCACCACCAGTAAAATACTTGTACAGCCAATTGAGTATTTACAGGCAAAGCTCATTATGGGCAGTACAAGCCATCATGGGAATGGGTGGGGGAGGGGGAAACAGGAAAAGACTAAATCAAAATGGAGATGGAGGGGAAAGCTAATTTGTTTTAAATCCTATTTGTAAACTTCCTGCAGCTGTCAACATGTTTACAAACCAAAAGCACGCATTCCAGTATCCAAAGAATATTTACAACAACAGTTTAATTAACTTCTGCTGAATAGACCAGGATGGAACAGTGTCTGTGTCGAGATTGAGGACATTGACACAATCTGCATCCAAGCAAGATCTCAACACAAGGATTTGTAAGCTAACATTTTCCTGTAGCTTAATTTCAGTGAGCAGGGAGTACTGTTTTAACCCATTTACCTCAATGGTATAACTAATATTTTGCTCTCCCTGTTTCTCGTGTTAGTGTCTCTCTCTGTTTGTCAGCCGAGTTCTCCTTCTGTCTCTCTCTTCCTCTTGCTGTCTAGTTTGCTCCCACCTTTTTTTCCTGCTCTCTCACAGAACTGTAGTGGTGCAGAAAGAGGCCATTTGGCCCATTTTGTCTACACTAGCTTTCTGAATGAATTGGGTCTACCCTTCTGCCTTTTCCATATAACACAGTACATTGTTTTATCCAAATAACAATCCAGTACCCCTCTTGAATGCTTCAACCAGAATAATTTAGGATATCTGGTTAGCATGGATGGGTTGGACCGAAGGGTCCGTTTCTGTGCTGAACAACTCCAGAGCTGAACTTGCCTTCATTTCTAGGTAGTAGAAAATGAGGACTGCAGATGCTGGAGATCAGAGCTGAAAATGTGTTGCTGGAAAAGCGCAGCAGGTCAGGCAGCATCCAAGGAACAGGAGAATCGACGTTTCGGGCATAAGCCCTTCTTCAGGAATGAGGAAAGTGTGTCCAGCAGGTTAAGATAAAAGGTAGGGAGGAGGGGTGTTGGAGATGCGATAGGTGGAAGGAGGTCAAGGTGAGGGTGATAGGCCGGAGTGGGGTAGGGACGGAGAGGTCAGAAAAAAGATTGCAGGTTAGGAAGGTGGTGCTGAGTTCGAGGGATTTGACTGAGACAAGGTGGGGGGAGGGGAAATGAGGAGACTGGAGAAATCTGAGTTCATCCCTTGTGGTTGAAGGGTTCCTAGGCAGAAAATGAGGCCCTCTTCCTCCAACCATCGACTGAACTGGTCCTCACCCTGAAAGACTGAACTGGTCCTCACTCTGAAATCCACTGACACCCTCCTTCGACTGACTGAACTGGTCCTCACTCTGAACAACTTCTCTTTCCAATCCTCCCACTTCCTCCAAACCAAAGGAGTAGCCATGGGCAACCGTATGGGCCCCAGCTATGCCTGCCTCTTCGTAGGATATGTGAAACAGTCCATCTTCCGCAACTACACTGGCACCAGCCCCCACCTTTTCCTCTGCTTCATCGATGACTGTATCGGCGCTGCCTCGTGCTCCCACGAGGAGGTTGAACAGTTCATCAACTTTACTAACACCTTCCAGCCCGACCTCAAATTCACCTGGACCGTCTCAGACCCTCCCTCCCCTTCCTAGACCTTTCCATTTCTATCTCGGGCGACCGAATCAACACGGACATTTACTATAAACCGACTGACCGCCACAGCTAACTAGGCTACACCTCCTCCCACCCTGCCCCCTGTAAAAAATGCCATCCCATATTCCCAATTCCTTCGTCTCCACTGCATCTGCTCCCAGGAGGACCAGTTCCAATACCGTACAACCCAGATGGGTTCCTTCTTCAAAGACTGCAATTTCCCCCCAGACGTGATCGACGATGCCCTCCACCACATCTCCTCCATTTCCTGCTCCTCCGCCCTTGAGCCCCGCCCCTCCAACCGCCACCAGGACAGAACCCCACTGGTTCTCACCTACCACCCCACCAACCTCCATATACACCATATCATCCGCCATCATTTCCGCCACCTCCAAACGGACCCCACCACCAGGAATACATTTCCCTCCCCTCCCCTATCAGCGTTCTGAAAAGACCACTCCCTCCGTGACTCCCTCGTCAGTCCACACTCCCCACCAACCCAACCACCACTCCCAGCACCTTCCCCTGTGACCGCAGGAAATGCAAAACCTGCGCCCACACCTCCTCCCTGACTTCTCTCCAAGGCCCCAAGGGATCCTTCCATATCCACCACAAATTCACCTGCACCTCCACACACATCATTTATTGCATCTGCTGCACCCGATGTGGCCTCCTCTATATTGGGGAGACGGGCCGCCTACTTGCGGAACGTTTCAGAGAACACCTCTGGGACGCCCGGACCAACCAACCCAACCATCCCGTGGCTCAACGCTTCAACTCCCCCTCCCACTCCACCAAGGATATGCAGGTCCTCGGACTCCTCCATCGCCAGACCATGACAACACGACAGTTGGAGGAGTCATCTTCCGCCTAGGAACCCTCCAACCACAAGGGATGAACTCAGATTTCTCCAGTTTCCTCATTTCCCCTCCCCCACCTTGTCTCAGTCAAATCCCTCAAACTCAGCACCGCCCTCCTAACCTGCAATCTTCTTCCTGACCTCTCCGCCCCCACCCCACTCCGGCCTATCACCCTCACCTTGACCTCCTTCCACTAATCGCATCTCCAACGCTCGTCCCCCAAGTCCCTCCTCCCTACCTTTTATCTTAGCCTGCCTGGCACACTCTCCTCATTCCTGAAGAAGGGCTTATGCCCGAAATGTCGATTCCCCTGTTCCTTGGATGCTGCCCGACCTGCTGCGCTTTTCCAGCAACACATTTTCAGCTTCATTTCAAGGTAGTGCATTCCAAACCATAAATACTCACCGTTTGATTATGTACTTTTTTCTCACATCGCAATTACTTCTTTTGTAAATTTAAAATATGTGCCCTTTCATTTTTGATCCTTTAACAAGGGGGCATCAGTTTTTCTTTATCTAGTCCCTCCAGAGTGCTCTGATTTTGAAAACTTCTACTGATCTCCCTTTAGTTTTTTTCTCGCCCAAACTTTCCAATCTTTTCTCATGACTGAAGGTGCTCATTCCTGGAATCATTATTATCATCTTTTCTGCACTTTCTAAAATTTTTTTCACATCCTTCCTGTAGTATAGTGGCCAGAACTGAACACAATACTTCAGCTGAGGTCCAACAAGTGTGTCCTGATGTAAATTCAGCATTACCTCCTTGCTTTTGTATTCCATGACCCAATGTTTGAAACCTAGAATATTGTGTTCTGTACTAACATCTTTTTATAACTTTCCATTCACTTTTTAAAATGATTTATGTTCATATCCACCTATGTCTCTCTGTTCCGGCACACTCTTTTGACTAGCTCGCTTTATTCTATGCTGATTTGATTTGATTTATGTATTGTCACATGTATCTTGTTTTAAGATGGTACATGTGACTGTACCATCTTAAAACACAAAAAAACCCTAAAACATAGAGTATAAAGACAGAAAAATAAAGAAATAAAGAAGGTATTGTCTCTCCATGTTCTTTCTAGCTAAATGTATCACCTCACACATTTCTGCATCCCACCCACTCTATCCATCTGACCTGTACCTCAACCAGAGATTGTAATCTCAGACTAAGAAGTCACACGTTTAAAACAGAGATTAGGAGGAATTTATTTTCTCGGAGGTAGTGTGAGACTGAAGGGTGGTGGGGGATGTGGGGTGGCGGAGGGGGGGGGGGGGGGGGGGAAGGTGGTGCATAAGATGTTATTCCTCATTCATCCTCAATGCACAGTCACTCAAACTAGACCCATCGAGAAGCTGAGACGCTTACCTGGTCTCTGCAGTGCAGTCCTCTCCCACCTGAAGCACACCATTGGTGTGGGGAGAAACACCAGGAACAGAAGGGGGACCAAACGACCCATTTGCCCCCAAACACCCATCTGGTGAGAGGCACAGCTTCAAGCTCGAGCAGGCTTTCTCCCCCCACTGCCCCCCCTCCGCCCCAACCCCCCCTCCACCCCTTGAAATCCAGAGAATGGATAGGGGCAAACTGCAGGAGGGCTATGCCTAGATCTACAGGCAACAGGGGCAAGAGGCGGAAGGATTTCTGAATCCTACAAAGCTCCACAGGCAGCAGCTTCTGACAGAGAGCTGCCACCTAAACCAAACTGAGACTGGCAGAGTCAGTTCTTCCTGGTATGGGAGGAAGGCTACAAAACTCCAAACACAGATAAATGATTCAATTGTTGATCCCCATTAAAGTTTTGCAATGTTTTCTTTTTCCTCTTCTCTGTCTCACTCCCTTTCTTCCTCTCTCTTTTTCTCTTTCACTCTTCCTCACTTTAAACCCTTTTTCTCTCTTTCTTTCTCTCCCTTTGTCCCTGTCTGTTTTTCTCTCTCTGTCTCTTTCCCTCCCTCTCTCTTTCTCTGTCCGTCTCTCTCCCACTTTCTCAGTCTCCCTCCCTCCCTATGTGTCTTTCTGTTTGACTCTGTCCCTCCCTATCTGTCTATCTGTCTCTCTTCATTCTCTGTCTCTCTGTCTATTTTCCTCCCCCTCTCTCTTTTTCTGTCTCTCTCCCTCCCTCTCTCTTTCTCCTTCTGCCTGTCTCTCTCTCTTTCTCTCTCTGTCTTGTCGAGTGCAGATGCTCCTTGAGGAGCGGAGGAATCCTACTGCTAAGGGGATAAGTGAGGTCTAATCCTGTGCTGTGTAAGGGAAGCCCAGATGTAGCCTTGTGAAGCTAACTTTAGCACAACAGGATGAAGATTTAAAGCAACATCGCCCATTCAATAAAATAGTTTTGAAATTTACTGAAGAAAAACTCTTCAACAAGATATAACAAGTAATCTGTTTGAAGCATTTACTCTAGTCAAGTTGTTGGCATTTATTAAATGGATGCTGTTACTTTAAACACAAAATTGGTCTTTTGGACAATTTTGGAAAAGTCAAAGGGTCAGGGAGGAAGTTGCAATTAGAATTCCCACATTAAAGTATCCGACTCTGCATTACCTTCACTATTTTTAAATGTCATTATTTTCAAATGAACTGAATTTTTACAAACAGCTTCAAGGAAGCCGCGGGAGTTTGAAGTTTGTTTAAAGAAAGGATAAATTATCCCTTTCTCTGCTGCCTGTTCATGATTCCAAGATGTCCCCAAAGTGCTTTCTAATCAAGGGATTGCCTTTGAAGTAGAGACACTGCTGTAGAAATGCTCCACACTTTTAAGTTGCACAACTTTAAATGTTGTAACTGTACCAGCCTCAACCACTTCCTCTGGCAGCTCATTCTATACACACAACACCGTCTGCCTGAAAAAGTTGCTCCTTAGTTTCTTTTATATCTTTCACCTTAAACCAATGCCCTCTCGTTCTGGGCTCCCCTATCCTGGGAAACAGACCTTGACTATTCGGGAGAAATTGGGGGCTGCAGATGCTGGAGATCAGAGTCGAGGGTGTGGTGCTGGAAAAGCACAGCAGGTCAGGCAGCACCCGAGGAGCAGGAAAATCGATATTTCAGGCAAGAGGGGCTCTTGCCAGCACCACACTCTCGACCTTGACTATTCATCCTATCCATGCCCCTCATGATTTCATAAACCCCTATAAGATCAGCCTTCAGCCTCCTACATTCCAGGGAAAAAAGCTTTGGCTGATTCAGCCTCTCCCTGTAGCGCAAGCCCTCTAACCCTGGCAACATCCCTATAGATCAATTCTGCATCCTTTCAAGTTTAGTGGGTACATGAATAGGAAGGCCTCAGAGGGATATGAGGGCAAGTGGCTCTAAGTTTGTATAATATACCTGGTCATATGGGCAAGTTGGACTGAAGGGTTTGTTTCCATGCTGTATGACTCCATAACAGGAATAAATAAATCCAGTAGGGATCACGAAGAATGGCAGCATGAGGATGGGAGAAAGGGAAACAGAGACTGTCTTCAAGTAACAAAAGTATTAATAAAAATAAAAATCAGCCTCCAAGGTACATACTGCCTTTAAATGCAAATTAAAGTCAAGGGGGTGTCACCTTGTGTGAACCACCTTCTGTGTATCACATTAAGTGCAGATTTCCTCTGTCAAGCTGCTAATGACATTTGGGATGTGGGTGAGGGGGTGGGAACGACATAAAGAAGAGAACGACTTACATTTGTATTGCACTTTTCAGGATGTCCCAAAGCGTCTCATAGCTAATGAAGTAGTGTTGAAGTTTGGCTGTTGTTGTAATGTAGGAAATACAACAACTAATGAATGCACAGCAAAATCCTGAGGGGACACCTGATTGAGATGTATAAAATTATGAGGGACAGCGAGAGGATAGAATTTTACCCCTCGGTGGAGGAAACTGTGACTGGGGGAATAGATTGAAAGTAAGGAGCAGGACGTTTAGGGGGGATCATTGAATCCCTATACTGAGAAAACAGGCCATTTGGCCCATCAAATCTAAGAGCATCTCACCCATATCCATCCCTTCCCTGGAACCATGGCTAATCTACCTGACCTGCACATCTGTGGACTGTGGAAGAAAACAGAGCACCCAGAGGAAACTCCATTCAGACACTTGGAGAATGCGCAAATTTCCCACAGATAGTTGCCTGAGGGTGGGATCAAATCCAAGTTCCTGGAGCTGTGAGGCAGCACTGCTAACCACTGAGCCACCGTGTCTCATGTGAGGATAATAAGATGCCGGAGATGGACTAGGGTCGATAAAGTCAAAAGTGACACGTCACCAGGGTATTGTCCAACAGATTTATTTAAGATCACAAACTTTTGGTGCGCTATTCCTTCCTTCACTTGACGAAGGAGCAGCGCTCCAAAAGCTTGTGATTTTAAATAGATCTGTTGGACTATAACCAGGTGTTGTATGAATTTTGACAAGTGAGGATGTGTGGAATGTTTTTACACCCCCGAGGGTGGTGGGAACTTGAACTCACTACCTATAAGAGTGGTAGAGGATGAAACCCTCATAACATTGAAGAAATATTTAGACATGCACATATGATACCAAAGCATACAAGACTTTGGGATAAGTGTTGGAAAGCAGATATGATGGGCTGAAGGGCCTTTTTTCTGATGTAGAGCCTCTCTACAAGCCTATGTGTGATTTTGCCTCAGGGAGCAGTGGAGATGGAGCCATTGAATATTTGTAAGACAGAGATGGATTAATTCTTGTTAGGCAGGGAACGAACATCTTTCAAAGGTAGGTAGAACGTGGACTTTGAAACACAAATTGATTAATCATGATCTTATTGAATAGCAGAGAAAGCACAATGAATAGTCCAACAATAATATCACCCTGGGAAAATGACTCTGACTAGCAATGCCTCTCATAATTTTATATACGTGTATCAGGTTGCCCTTTGGCCTCTGATGCTCCAGTGAAAACAATCCATGTTTGTCTAATCTCTCCTTAAAGCTAACACACTCCAATCCAGAGAATGTCCTGATAAACATCTTTTGCATCCTCTCTAAAGCCTCTGGCTTACTTTTGAAAAATTCATTCATAAAATTCAATCAGGGCATCGCTGCCTAGGTCAACATTTATTGCCCATCCCTGAGGGTAATTAAGAGTCAACCACATTGCCATGGGTCAGGAGTCACATATAGTCTAGAATAGGGAAGACAGCAGTTTCCTTCCCTAAAGGATATTAATGAACCAGATGGGTTTAACAAGAAATCATCAATGATTCCTGGTCATCATTTGATTCTCAATTTCAGATTTTGCTTTCATTGAATTCAAATTCTACCATCTGCCGTTCAACACAACTCTGCAGAACATTGGAGGGGTGTTTTGATTAATAGTCCAGTGAGAATATCATCAGGCCATCACCTCTCCAATGCTGTCATTCAAGAGTTGGCCATTACAACAGATCAGCTTAAAGTAATGGCTAAAATCCTTCAGTGCGGAAGCTACCAATTGAGCTATGATGGACATAACAGGTAGGGGAAGGATATTGTTCCAGCTCATACAAGCACAGAGAATGCTAGAGAAACTCAGCAGATCTGGTCACATTTGTGGAGAGAGAAAAACAGAATTTCAGAACTCGTCTGAACCAGTGGTCCTGGGCTCGAAATGCTGACTTCGTTTTTCTCTCTTTACAGATGCTACCAGACCTCCTGAACTGCTCCAGTGCTTTCTGTTTTTACTTCAGACTTCCAGCAGTATTTTGATTTTATATATTTCCTGCCATTATCCATGACATCCCAAAAGGGGCAAAACTGTCTGAGGTTCTCAATTTATGATCACCCTTCCCACCCCAAACCAACCTGATCCCCCCACTCTCTCCCAACCCATCAGTATTGAGTGGATTCTTTCCACCTGCTTCCAGTGGCTTCATTAAATGTCCCATGACACAATGTTGGCAGATTAAACTGGACAGCAAAATTGGACATGGAGCCACTTAAGATAGATCACCAAGATAACCAATGATAATGGGCAGACAACCAAAGGCCTGGTGAAGGGATAGGTTTTAAGGCACAGAGAGAAAGTGAGAGAGAGAGAGAGAAGCATAGACCTGATTTAACAGACAGAATGAAATACACTTGGCAGTGTTGGCAATCTGACAGGGTTAGTGTTTTGCTCCCAAGGTCAATCAGCCAAGACTATATTTGTTGAGGAAGCACTGTGTTCCTAGTGTAATAAGAAGCTGGAGTCTGGATCTATGAACTCATTAGATGGGATCCCAGTGCTTCCTTCTACAGGCATGAGCAAGACCATTTTTTCTTATTCATTCTTTCAAATAGGACATTGAACATAGAACAGAGAACATAGAATTATACAGCACAGGAATGGGTCCTTTGGCCCAAGACGTTGCACTGAACATGATGCCAAATTAAACTAATCCTTTCCGTCTGCTCTTGGTCCATATCCCTCATTTCTTGTGTATTCATGAAATTAACTAAAAGTCCTTTAAATGCCCCTTTCATATGTCTCCAGACTCCTACCATTGTCAGTGCAAAAAAACCTGCCCCTCACATCTTCTTTGAACTTTCCCCATCTCACCTTAAATACATGCCCCATAGTATTAAAATTTTCAACTTTGGGAAGAAACATTCTGACCATCAACTCTACCTACGCATCTCATAATTTTATAGACTTCTGTCAAGACTCCCTTCAGCTTCCTCTACTCCAGAGAAAACAACATGAGTTTTTCCAGCCTTTTCTTATTGCTCATATCCTCAAAACAAGGCAGCATCCTGGTAAACATCTTCTGGACTCTCTTCAAAGCCTCCACATCCTTCCAATATTGGGTTGACCAAAACTGAATGCAAACTGAATGAAAGTGGGCCAAACCCCTTGGAATCCTAGTAGCACACAAACCCACCAACACTCTCAAACAAACACTAACAAACTTAAAAGACCCAGTACAACCCATGGACAAAACCAAGTCATCTACAAAATTCCACGCAAGGACTGCCACAAACACTATGTAGGACAAACAGGAAGAAAGTTAGCCACCAGGATACATGAACACCAGCTAGCCACAAAAAGACATGACCCTCTCTTCCTCGTAGCCCTACACACGGATGAGAAAAAAACCCACCACTTCGACTGGGACAACTCATCTATTTTGGGACAGGCTAAACAAAGACATGCCAGAGAATTCCTAGACACCTGGCACTCTAACCACAATGCCAAAAACAAACGCATAGATCTAGATGCCATCTATCAACCCCTCAGAAACGAACAGGAAATGACATCACCACAAACCCCAGGAACCCCATTCAGGAGAAAGATATAAATAGAAAGCAGGAGGCAACAGCTTCGCTTCACTTGGAGGTCGCCACTGATGATGTTACCTAGCCAGGTAATGAAACGTCTGGATATCAAACCTACAGCTCAGCGAGCAAACCTACACCCTATTGCCAATGTTCCCACTATATTACAGGGCTGCAGGTTAAGTTTTGAGTGTCTGCAAAGCCATGTCAACACATTCATAGAATTATAGAATTTTACAGTACAAAATAAGGCTACATATCCAATCATGTCTGTGCTGTCTCCTGAAAGAATTACTGAACCAGTCCCCTTCTCCAGGCCTATCTCCATTGCCAAGATTAGAGTGGTGCTGGAAAAGCAAAGCAGGTCAGGCAGCATCCAAGGAGCAGGAAAACTGACATTTCAGGCAAAAGCCTTTCATCAGGAATTTTTGTAGAGAGAGGAGGAGAACTTATTCAAGGTAGGCATCCTTGGAAGAGGATTTGCAGTAAGGTTAAAATCAACTAGGCGAAAGTGGGTACTGCAGATGCTGGAGATTAGAGTCAAGATTAGAGTGGTGCTGGAAAAGCACAGCAGGTCAGACAGGTCAGGAAAATTGACGTTTCGGGCAAAAGCCATAACCTGCACATCTTTGGATTGTGGGAGGAAACACACACAGAAACAGGGAGAATGTGAAAACTCCACACAGTCAGTCACCCAAGGCTGGAATCAAACCCAGCTCCCTGGCACGTTCCTGTTGAAGGGCTGCCTGACCTGCTGTGCTTTTCCAGCACTACACTAATCTTGACTCTAATCTCCAGCATCTGCATGTCGCCTATCTGCATAGCTGTCTAACTTCATCACTTTCAAATAGAAATCCTGTTCTCTTTTGAAACCTCCTATAGAATCCACCTCCACTACTTTCCCAAGTAGCACAAACCAAATCCTAACAACTCTCTGAGTAAAGAGGTTTCTCCTTATCTCACACGTAGCTCTTTTGCTCACTTTCAGTTTCTCTAGCAGCTGCCCACACAAGGATTGGGTCTGCCCAGTGCAAGGAGAAATTAAATGGGACACCTATTCCATTTTTATTCCACTTGTGAAGTGGGGTTGGTGAAGTGACAAGTGATTGGATGGGAAATTGCCCATGGTGTTCAAGGATGTGTTGGTTAGGTGCATTGTTCAGAGGTAAATATAGTATTGTAGAGGAATGGGTCTTAGTGGATACTCTTCAGAGGGTCGGTGTAGACTTGTTGGGCTGAAGGGTCTGTTTCAACACTGTATGGATTTTATACGTCTATACTACTTCTAAAGTCAATCCCATGGACAAAACATCAGCAGAAATTCAGAAATATACAGAAGGAAGCAACTGACTCCACAGGAACATGTCTGAGGGGCACAGAACTTTAGACAAAACAGCTGAACACCAAGGCCACACCTATTATTTGTGTGAGGTTTACAAGTTGTTAGGTACTGTATTGGAAGCAACCAAAGGTTTTAGGAGTGCAGGTTTGGGACATGTAGCACTTGCTAGCTTCTGTCCAAACATATTCATCAGGATCTTGCCTAGAATGGAGCAGTTTAGCTCTGAAGAGAGACTCTGGGTTGTTTTCTTTGGAGCAGAAAGGCTGACAAGGGACCTGATAGAGGTCTATAAGATTATGAGGAGCATGTTCAGGGCGGGTATTCCCCGTGGTTCAAAGGTCAATAACAAAGGGGCATAATTTTCTGGTTCTGCAAGTCACTGCCATGTACATACAAAGGGGTCAGGAAAGCCCATAAGAAAATTAGTGGGAACACTGCTTGTGCTTTTGCAGATGGTGGACAGGACTTGGAGAGTCAGGAAGTGAGTTACTCACTGCAGGATTCCTAGTGTCTGATCTGCTTATTCAGCCACTTGTTTGTATGGTTGGTCAAATTCAGTTTCTGCTCAATGGGAACCCCAGCATATTGGTAATGGAAAGTTCAGCAATAATAATGCCATTGAATCTAAATGAACGTCATTGGATTCCAGTTCCTTATCGATTTGAGTTGATTTGATTTAAATTGATTCAAGCTCCTGTTATCCATTGTAATCAAGTACATAAGAATACTAAAAGTGTATAATGTCGTCACATGTGGTATGAATGTACCTAGATACAAATAGTAACACAGAGAAACAATATTAAAAAAGCATAACCATTGTTCTTAGTATAAGTATAAACATTAAAAAAATTAAAAGTAAACATTAGAGTCCTTCTCAGTATTAAGTGGCAAAATAAAGTAATTAAAGTAAAAGTTCAACAGTCTTTCTTAAGTGCACTCCCTGCAAAGGCTCCGCTTTGGCCTGGTCTATAGAACATTCAAATTTTAAGGTTCCTAAATCTGGATTTCTTTATTCCTCATCTTTCTCTTTATTGGCCTCAGACATGCAACAGGTTCATCAACCAAGTTGCTTCACAATGCAATACATTATAGAGCTACTGATTCTGGTTAGGCAAGTCTAAAGTTTAACTCAAGGACTCCATCTATTGTTTACTTGTTCATATGTTGCATAAAATAATTTAGAAAATATTTTGGTGTGAATGTGCATTTCATCACAGGAATTAGGATACTATCATATGAATAATTTCTTCTGTACAATCAGTCAAGTTTGTGAGTTGAAACGACAGGAAATCTCAAGTAAATCTGTATGTTCACAGTGTTTGTTGTTTGATTCTTTACAATATTTCTTCATCAGATGTGGGCATCACTTCATTGGCCATCATATACTTCCTACCCCTAATTGCTGAGTCAACCACATTGCTATGGGTCTCGAGTCACATATAGGTCAGCTCATGCAAGAAAGGCAGATAGGACATTAACAAATCTGATGAGAGCAAAGACTCAAAATAAAGGGGAGCAGATTTAGAATTGAGTTAAGGTGGAACTTCTTTATCCAGAAGGTTGTGAATCTGTGGAATTCCCTGCTCAGCAAAGCAGTTGAGGTTACCTCATTTTATGGCAAAGATTTTTGAATAGCAAAGGAATGATCTGTTATGGTAAGCAGTGTCGAAAAGTGTGGCGCTGGAAAAACACAGCTGGTCAGGCAACATCCAAGGAGCAGGAGTTGATGGTTCGAGCATAAGCTCTTTAATAGGAATGAGGGAGTGGCCCAAGAGGGCTGAGCGATAAATGGGAGTGGGGTGGGGCTGGGGGGGAATGTAGCTGGGAATGCTATAGATAGATGGGGGTGAGGGGTGATGGTGATAGGTCGGAAAGGAGGATGGAGTGGATAGGTGGTAAGGATAATGGACAGGTAGGACAGTTCTAGAGTGTGATGCCGAGTTAGAAGGTTGGTTCTGGGATAAGTTGGGAGGAGGGGAAATGAAGAAACTGGTGAAGTATGCATTGATCTGTATGATTGGAGGGTTCCCAGGTGGAAGATGAGGTGTTCTTCCTCCAGGTATCGGGTGGCTAGAGTTTGGCGGTGGAGGAGGCCCAAGAGTGGGAAGGGGAGTTAAAGTGTTCAGCCACAGTGCGGTAGGGTTGCTTAGTGAGCGAGTCCTAAAGATGTTCTCTGAAACATTCCGCAAGTTGGCATCCTGTCTTCCCAATGTAGAGGAGACCACACTGAGAGCAACGGACACAGGTAAATCTCTGTCAGCTGTGGAAGATGAGCAGGCAGGTAAGTGGAGCCGAGTCCATGAAAAGATCAGCCATAATCTTATTGAACGGTGAAGCAGACTTGAAGGGTCAGATGGCCTACTCCTGTTCCTATTTCTTATACACTTATATTCTTATGGGATTTTATGAGAACTGGCAGTGGTCCCCATTAGGCTGATATTTTATTTAAGATTTTTATTGAATTAAAATTTCTTCAGCTGCCATGGTAGGATTCAAACCCATGACCGTCAATGCCATCTCCTCTGCATATTAATCTAGAAAAGAACATATCGTACTTTTCTCCTATATGATCTTAATCAATCACCTTACAGACATGAAGAACAGCATTACAGTCCTACAGAGAAAGAATGTCACTGATACCTTGCAACAAGTTCGAAGGACCGAATGGCCTACTTCTGCACCTATTCCAAGGGAGGAATCTATTTGGCTGAAGCTAAGAAATAATAGTGACATAATTATATTACTGGGTGATTCTACAGGCCATGCTGAGGTGGCTCAGTGGCTAGCACTGTCATCTCATAGTGCCAGGGAGCTAGGTTTGATTCCAGCCTCGGTGACCGTCTCTGTGGAATTTGCTCATTCTTCCTGTGTCTGCATGGGTTTCCTCTCAAAGTCTAAAGATGGATTAGTTGGGTTAAATTGCCCCATAGTGTCCAGGGATGTGTAGGTTAAGTGGATTAGCCTTGGGAAAAGCAGGGATGGGGGGAGGTGGACGAGTCTGATTTGGATGCTGTTTAGAGAGTCGGTGTAGACTTATTGGGCTGAATGGCCTGTTTCCACACTGTTGGGATTCTATGATTCATTAATGAGGAATATGTAGAGGACTTCATTTGCAAGGAAACTACAGCGAGGTGTGTGAACTATAGAGCAGATGAAATGGGGGAGATTAGATTTGCTAGGATACCCTAGGGGTAGGAATAATGGAAATGTGGTGAAGGGTTGATGAGGTTTATATTTTTCTAGAACAATGCTTTTGGCCTGAGGAAGAAGGAGGCAAAGCTAGATCTGGCTCTGAAGAACAAGGTGGGTCAAGTGTCAGGCCAGGAACATTTAAGGGAAAATGATCATGGTAATCCTAACTTTCAGATTAGTTACAGAAAAGAACAAGGGCCAAATGAAAAGTTAAAAAAAAATAGGATTGGGCAGAGCCAACTTCAGTGGGGCGAGGACAGACTTGGCCCAGAGAGATTAGGATTGGAGGAGTGCGCTATCTCTCTCTCTCTCTAGTCTCATGACTCCATTGGTCACAATGTATATTTAACTGATTCACCCAGTTACCAATCTGGTCAACATACTAAAATAAAACAAAGAACTGCGGATGCTGGAAATCCCAAACTAAAACAGAAATTGCTGAAAAACCTCAGAAGGTCAGGCAGCATCTATGGAGCGTGGAACAGAGTTAATGTTTTGAGTCCAGGGACCCTTCTTCAGAACACTGACTCTGTTTCACTCTCCACAGCTGCTGTCAGGCCTACTGAGTTTCTCCACAATTTTTGTTTCTGTTTTTGGTCAATTACAAACTTCCTCTACATGAGCTTCAGAATAAAATGACTCACCAGCCAGTTTTCTTTAATGACAAAAAAAGACAAAATTATTGATTTGTTACAAAACAAGACTTATTCAGCAAATTATGCGAAGAGGTTTTTCTTGAACTTGTACAAGACCTTGTTAGATCTCAGCTGGAGTATTGTGTACTGTTGTGGGTGCCACATTGTAGGAATGATGTGAATACATTGGAGAGAATGCAGAAGTGATTTACAAAAATGGTTCCAGGAATGAGAAACTTCAGGTTCGAGAATAGATTGAAGAAATTGGGACTATTCTCCTTAGAGAGAAGAAGGCCGAGAGGAAATTTGATAGAGGCTTTCAAAATCCAGTTAGCCAGTAGATCGGGAGAAGTTGCTCCTGCTCATCAAAGGAACGTGAAGGAGAGGGCATGCATTTAAAGTAATTTGCAAAAGAAGCAAGGATGATGTGGAAAAAAACTTTTTCACAGAGTGAGTTTTTAGGATATGGAATATATTGCCTGGAAATATGATGGAGGTAGACAAGCAAGAAACTGGAGAACACAGCAAACCAGACAACTTCAGGAGGTGGAGAAGTAGATGTTTCGGATATAACCTTTCTTCAGTCTAGTTTTGTTCGACCAAATTCTGTGGGTATTCTACATTCTGTTCTTTGTGTTTCATTCTGTAATTTTGTGAATAAATTTTAGTCTGTTTTAAAACCTGATAGTCAACCTAGCTAACTTACTCCAGGTAATTTTCACTGTACACTTACCAAAACAAATTGCAAAATTACATTCTGGGTTGCCTGCTTAAGAATATTTTGAGTTGTCTGGCCTAGTCTATAACAGGTTGAATG
Organism: Hemiscyllium ocellatum; assembly: GCF_020745735.1. Classification (NCBI taxonomy): domain Eukaryota; kingdom Metazoa; phylum Chordata; class Chondrichthyes; order Orectolobiformes; family Hemiscylliidae; genus Hemiscyllium; species Hemiscyllium ocellatum. The sequence goes on from NC_083402.1 coordinate 7,048,397, forward strand.
TCTACAAAAAGGGAGCTGTGGTCTTCTCAAAACCGAAGGGCGGTATATAATGGGAATCTTCATGGATCAGTGATAGAACTGCTATTTTCCTTGATAAATATACATGTGAATGACCTGGGCACTTGTGTACCAGCATAATTTTAACATTTGTGGAAGAATTGTGAACTGTGAGGAGGAGGATGATGAACTTAATTAAGATAAGGTACCGCAGCAGAATTAGACAATTTGGCCCACTGCTTCTGCTCCACTATTTGATCATTCAGGATATGTTTCATAGAATCCCTACAGTATGGAAGCAGGTCATTTGGCCCATTAAATCCACATCAACCCTCCGAAGATCATCCCAACCACACCCACACCCCCATCCTATTCCTGTAACCCCACATTTCTCTGCACTGTGGGAGGAAACTCATGCAAATACAGGGAGAATGTGCAAACTCCACACAGATAGTTACCTGAGGATGGAATCGAACCAAGGTCCCTGTTGCTGTGAGGCAGCTGTGCTAACCAGTGTGCCACCATTTTTCAACTCCATTTGCTCCACAACCCTTGGTTCCCCTTACTAATCAAGAACTTATCTATCTGTCTTAAATAAACTCAATGACTTGGTCTCCACAGCCCTCTGTGGTAATGAGTTTCATAGATTCACCACCCTCTGGCTGAAGAAATTCCTCCATCTCAGTTCTAAAGTGTTGTTCCTTCAGGCTGAGGTTGTGCTCTGGATGCTAGTCTCTCCTACGGTGGAAAAAATTTCTCCATGTCAACTGTATCCAGGCCTTCAATATTTCATAAGCTTCAACCAGATTCCTCCTCATCCTTCTAAACTCCATCAAGTACAGACCCAGAGTCCTCAACTGCTCCTCAGGTGACAAGCCCTTCAAGAGGACAGAAAATAGGTTGGAATAGGTGGATGATTAACAGATAAATTTAATGCAGGCAAATCTGAGGTGATTAATTTTGATTGGAAGAATGAGGAAAGACAATAGACAATAAAAACTACAATTCTAAGGAGACCGCAAGGGTGTATGGTATGTGCACTATTCATTCAAAGCAGTGGGGCAGGTTGAGAAATTGGTTAATAAAGCTTGTGAATTCCTATGTTTTATAAATGGGTACATAGAGTACAACAGCAAGGAAATTATGATAAACCTCTATAAAACACTGAGTATTGGTTTCAGTTTTGGAATCACTCCTCAAGATGGATGTGGAGGCATTGGAGAGGGTGTAGAAAGCAATTCACAAGAATGGCTCAAGTGGATGAGAAATGTCATTTACATACATGGAGTGGAAAAGTTAGGATAGTTTTTCTTGAAGAGAAGGTCAAGAGGAGATTTGGCTGAGTGGCTCAAAATCATGATGGTTCAGGGCAGAGTAGATAGAGTAGATTTTGGGGGAAATTGTTTTCATTGGTGGAAAGACCACGAAGCAGAAACTAATTGTAGATGATTGGCAAGAGAAGCAATACTGACGAGAGAAAAAATGTTATAGCACTCTGTGCTGCAGGGTGATTCTGCTTGAGTGCTGCGGGTTCAAAACAGCAAATGTGTACTGCCTGCAGGATGTCCCTGGGGCAGGCTATTTTGATGTGACCATCAAGAGCGTGAAGCAGTGCAAGCAGCTTCTGAAGGTATTCAAGGAGAAGGAAGGGGAGCCTCTGTTCTCCATCTTTTGCTGCAGGAATGTTGTAGCGCAGTGAAAGTTTCCTTATATTTGAACTACGAGGCCTGTGTTCAAGTCCCACATGCTCCAAAGATATGTAATAAATCCTTGTACAGATTGGTTAGAAACTATCTATTCAAAGCAAGTTGTGCCTTGTAGGAAGTGGATATACATCTGGAACGGCAGCTTTGTCAAGAGTTGATATTTGCCATTTTAGATTACGCAGTGGCTAGATTTGATATCCATGGCAATGATTTGATTTGCTCTTTTTTTTAAGTTGGTTCAGCTCCTGTGACATGTCAACAATTATTGCAAGTCTCAAATAAAGCAAAACTGTCTAAAATTAATGTGGCAAAGTGTGAAGAAAGACAGTACCCCTTAATCTCCCAAATTTGATAAATGTAGAAGGATATAGGCATCTCTAGTCTGTGTACTCAATCTCATCAATGTGTGCTCTGAAGAGGTTTTCAAGTTTTAATCCAAGTTTAACAGAAAGGTTTACACACATAAGGCCATCAGCTATATCAAACATGAAACTGTCGAGGATATGTTTTTGCAGCAAACTGCAACTGTGTCCTCAACTTAGAATCATTGAGTCATAGTAAGGCTGAAATGTGTCTGTCACAGCAGCATAAGGAAGTGGCCGAAAACAGTGACAGAGAAGTTTATCACTCTATATAGATACTTCCCTTTGTTGTTGTTGTGAAAGTGACAATGTGCTGCCCACAACCACATCTGAGTAACCCTTACAATGACTCAGTGCATTGCTTTTTCTGGTTCGAGAAACACACTGTACCTCACTCTCAGGAACAGACCCTTTGATTCACAAACTGATGAAGTCTTCTTCAATGTCCATAACTTTGTAAAATGATTCCACTTTAAACACGAGTTACACTCTTTTCCTCATTCTGTTGTGGTGTATTGTTAAGCATTTCCATTCATCAGACTCCAGTTTGAAGGTGGCTGATTGGATATGGCATGTATAATGAGACTGTTGATGTTTCTTTGTTAACAGACATTGCATATGAACTGGATGGGCAAAATATGACTGTGACCCTGACACTGCAGATGTGCAACTGCTTAGAATCTAGTAAGGGTGGCATGGTGGCTCAGTGGTTAGCACTGCTGCCTCACAGTGTAAGGGATGTGAGTTCAATTCCAGCCTTGGTTGACGGCCTGTTTGCACATTGTCCCTGTGTCTGCATGGGTTTCCTCCCACAGTCCAAAGATATGCAGGTTAGGAGAATTGGCCATAGAGTTAGGTGTATCAGTCAGGGGGGTGGGTTGCTCTTCAGAGGGTCAGTGTGGATTGGTTGGGCCTGTTTCCACACTACAGGGAATCTAATTTCATTTTGGAATATCAGTTGTGGCTTTATCTAAAGGACTGAAGTTTTTTCATTGCTCACGAAGTTGTTTGTTGGCTCATTTTCCAAATTGGAATGCAGTCACTAACTGCAGCACTGCTCCCACATGTTGGTCCTTGGGCTCCTTGGCAAATCCAGTGGGATTTCTATTGTTTGATTGACACATGTTTCTTTGGACCACAGCACTTTCAAGAGCACTGACCATTGGATTGAAAGTAGCTACGTCTTCTGTGAATTGTTCTTATACTGGTTGGCATTCTGCTCCAAGACAAGGTAAACATATCATTACTTTGCAGATCTATACAACCTTTAGGATTGTCCATCCTTAAAATCCATAATCCAACTGCTCAGGTGGATCTCCCGGCAACAAACAGGGTGATTGCTGGAAAAATTAGACTTTTCCCACCCATCCTGACCGACAAATTCTTTTGGATATTTGATCCACCTCTTAGCAATGCAGATATGGTGTTAATTTCTACATGCGGTTAGAGCTTTATGTTATGGAAATGTAGAAAATAGGAGCAGGAGAAGGCCAGAGCTGAAAATGTGTTGCTGGAAAAGCACAGCAGGTCAGGCAGCATCCAAAGAGCAGGAGAATTGACGTTTCGGGCATAAGCCCTTCTTCAGGAGAAGGAGAAGGCCATTCAGTCTTATCAGCCTGCTCCAACAATCACTGTGATAATAGCTGCTCTGACTTTCTGCGATATCCTTTCACTCCATTAGCCCTGAGCCACAACGCCTTCTTGAAAATTTCGTATGTTTTTTCCTTAACTGCTTTCTGTGGGCAGCTAATGCACAAGTTTCTGGATGGAGATATTTCTTCTCATCTCAGTCCTAAATGTTTTACCCTTTAACCTTGGACAGTGCTCCTGATTCTGGAGTCCTCCCTGTGTTTGCCCTCTCCAGGACGCTTTTCAGTGCTTTCAATCACCTCTGAGGTCACCAAATGTTTATCTGTGATCTGTTTATCTGACTGTAATGCTTATCCGTTTAACTATGTCTTATTTCTAATTTATACTATGAATCACTGTAAGGAAATGCAACTTTTTTCTTCTTTATTTCTCTTTTTTGCATCTAAGATTTGTACTTAGGTATTTTGTACCTCAGATGGTGCCATGAGAAATGACATTGTAAACTTTTCACTGTACTCTTGTGCTTCTGAACCTGAGTGCACGTGACAAAAACATCCAATTCTAATTCTAATTCTAAAAATGTCTGCACTCATTCCACATCTCAGTCTTTCTGCTCTTATGACATCCTTGCTTACTCTGAGTCCCACACTAAGGTTTACCCGTTTGTTCATGACTGACATTGGAGGAGTGTACACTGTCTCTGCTCTGCTCTTCTGCTCTTCATGTGTTTGAACTATTTTACACTGTTCCTGATATGCTTTCACTACATTAGATTTAGAATAAAAGGATACTTCAGCCAGGTTTACTTCATAAACACAAAATGATTAATTTATTGTAAGCCAAAGATGCAAAATTGACTAGTTTGTGATATGAAAATATAAAGGCTTATCTCGCTACACAACCCAAAACGCGCACACACGTATCTCTGCGCACAAAAGGCAAAAGAGAAGAAAAAAAACAGATCTCACTCTGCAAACATTCAAAGATAAACAACTGGCCAATACACTTCAGTACTTGAAAGCAATAAGGATAAAGGTTGAGATACTCAAATGGTTGGTGATCCGAAATGTATGTACATAGAGATAGATGACTCGGGGCTGCAGCAGCACAACACTGCCTTCTCCTGGTCAGTTCAGGATAGGCAATTAATGCTGGGCACGCCAGCTGTGAATGAATAAGAACACCGGCTGCAGTTGAACCTGGGGATCTTTGTTGTGAAAATATTGATGCACTCTTAATGAGGTTACTCGTGTGAAAGTAGCAAGGATTTCCCCAGAAACAGGAGGCTAAATTGGGCAACTTGTTTCTTTCAGCAAGCTGATCTCTAACTATTCTGTAACTATTGTAGGGGTGTACAAGATGATTAGGGGTTTAGATAGGGTTGACCATGAGAGTCTTTTTCCACGTATGGAGTCAGATATTACGAGGGGGCATAGCTTTAAATTCAGGGGTGGTAGGTATAGGACTGATGTTAGGGGTAGATTCTTTACTCAGCATGTCGTGAGTTCATGAAATGCCCTACCAGTAACAGTGGTGGACTCTCCCTCTTTATGGGCATTTAAACGGGCATTGGATAGGCATATGGAGGATAGTGGGCTGGTGTAGGTTAGGTGGGCTTGGATCGGTGCAATATCGAGGGCCGAAGGGCCTGTACTGTGCTGTATTTTTCTATGTTCTATGTTCTATGTATTCAATATCCAATAATCCAGGCAGACATTCTGTAGTAAATAATCCTGAAATTCCTTCCATAAGGGCATTGTGGGTTTACCTACAGCAGGTGGACTGCAGTGATTCAAGAAGACAGCTCATTACCACTTTCTCAAAGGCATCTAGGGACAGGCAATAAATGTTGGCCCAACCAGTGATGCCCACATCCCATGAATGAATTTAAAAAAACACAATCAGTTATCACAACACGTGACTATCAGTACATGTCTTGATAAATAAAATGCTCCAATGTTATTTTGTTGATCTCTTTCAAATAAAAATCGAATCCAGTAATCCATCATCCTACAAACTCAAGTTCACAAAAACAATTAAACATGAAGCCATTTAACAATCTTGATCAGTGAACAGAGATCAGTTCCCACAAACATCAAACCAACTGAATACTCCATGTCTGGATTACAGTCCCATTCAGTTCAAATGGTGAATTACCTGAAGTAGAATAAATGCAATTGATAAAATTGTGTTATGTATCAAAGAGCTGGTGACTGTGCAGTTGGTGCGTAGGGGGCTGAAACTGTGGCAGCCGACTGCTATTCCACATCATAGACACAATTCACGGTTATCATTGGCCAGCCATGAGTGGAATACTAGGTTGGAAGAGAAAAAGTGAAAATATTAAAACAGCATTGGGACAGACAGTGGTTCAGAATCTGATTGCAAGAGTTTGTCCTGTGGCAAGAAAAGCTTAACATTATGGAAAGGTTTATACACAGGCATCAGCACGATAGAGTGAGGTCCAGGTTAGAATGTAAATCAAGATGCTTGTAAATATCAGATGGTTAGGTGCTTTTTATATTAGTCAGTATTTATATTAATATAGTCAATATTCCTCTGAACCTTTCCTTCCCCATTTCATATAAATGTTAAAACATTTTTGCTGCTCTGTATTGTCTCCAAAACTCAATACACTATTTTCACTTCCAGGTCATTTTATTTTATAGGGAATCATATCACAAAATCACAGAAATCTTTACAGTTCAGGACGAGGCCAATCAGCCCTCACGCCTGCTTTTGTCCTATTCCTTAGTGTCAGTCTCCTGCCTTTTCCTTATATCCCTGTACACCATTTCTATCCAAATAACCATCCAAAGCCCCTCTTGAATGCCTCAGTTGAACCTGCCCCCAGCATGATCCCAGGCAGGGCATTCCAGATCTAAACAAATCATGGTGCAAATAAATCTTTTCTCACATTGCCCTTGCTTTGTTTACATGTCACTTTAAACATATTATCTCCCGAGATTTCCTGGTTCCACCAATACGTTATAAAACAGTAATTGTTTTATGTTTATGTTTTATATTTTTGTTCATCAGTTGTGTGCTTCTTTTTTCCAGCTTTGTAATGCCTTGTAGTTTGGGGTTTTCTTCAGAGTCCCTCAGAGATAAACATTACTCAGTCAAACAAAGCTTGAATTTTGTCACTTAACTGACGCTACACCACCACCACCACAGGACTGCCTTCCTACAGTCCACCAAACCCACCTCCTTTACACTATAACGGCAGGTAACACCTAAAGTAGAGGCACTGGTCCAGGTGCAAAAATATGGTATTGGGACTGAGCGGTTTTCTCAGAGATCAGGTACAATTGCAACTTCAAGACCACTCCTCAAAGCTGTGAGGAAACTAGGTGGATTAATTTATGAGTAGTTGTATCGCAGTTTGATATTTGTCGATAACAGGGTCAAACCTGAAGGATTGACTTTGAAGGTTGATGTGTCAGATTTTCTGACAAACATCACTGATGACAGCAAAAAAGACCAAACTCATGCTGCCTTTGGGATTCAGGGAGTTCATAAAATGTGCGAAAAGGTTTACTGTCCAGAGATCTCTCTATGGAAAAGTGCAGAGGCATTATTGAAAGGAGAGCACAGATCACCAAACCTTAAGAAAGTAAAATAAAACAAAGAGATGCAGATGCTGAAATGAAAACAGAAATTGCTGGAAAAACTCAACAGGTCTGGCAAAATCTGTGGAGAGAGAAACAGAATTTCAGAAATGTCCTGGTGAATCATCACTGTACTTGAACTGTTAACTCTGTTTCTCTTTTACAATCCTGGGAGTAAGTGAAAAATGGGTGATTACAAGACGATTTTCCTAACATCTGTTGTTAGAATAATGTTGAAATCAATTATTAAGGAAACAATAGTAGAGTATTTTGAAAATTATAATCTAATCAGGCAGAGCCAGCACAGCTTCATGAGAGGGAAATTTTGTCTGACTCATTCATTAGAGATTTTTGGGGATGTCTCAAAGAGTGGATAGAGGGGCACTAATAGATTGTTGTATTTGGACTTGCAGAAGGCATCTGAAAAGGTACCTCACAAAAGGATAAATCATAAGAGCTCATGCTGTTAGAGATAATATATTGACATGGATAAAGAATTGACTAATGGGCAGGAACAATGACTGGGGTTAAGGGTTTTCTTTTCAGGATGGCAACCTTTGACCAGTGGGATTTCACAGGGATCAGTGCTGGGACCAGAATGGTTTACAATATGTATTAATGACTTGGAGGAAGGAAGTGAATGTGCTATAGCCAAATTTGTAGATGAAACAAATAAAGGTGGGAAGGTAGATAGTTTGAAAGGGATACAAACAGCTTACAGAGAGATATTAATAAGTAAATAAGGTATTGATAACTGAACTGGACACATGAATATCCAGAGCTGAAAATGTGTTGCTGGAAAAGCGCAGCAGGTCAGGCAGCATCCAAGGAGCAGGAGAATCGACGTTTCGGGCATGAGCCCTTCTTCAGGAATATCCAGGCTTGACAAGTGGCAAGTAACATTTGTGCTACACAAATGTCAGGCTATGACCATCATCAATATGAGGCACTCTAACCATAGCCCCTTGATATTCTATGGTGTTACCATCACTGAATCCCCAGTATCAGCATCCTGGGAGTTGTCATTGATCATAAACTCAACGGGATTCACCACATTAGTGCAGTGGCTACAAGAACAGGTCAGAGCCTAGGGATAATGCAGCGAGGAACTCGCCTCCTAACTCTCCAAAGCCTGTCCACCATCTACAAGGTATAAGTCAGGAGTGTGATGGAATACTCTTCACTTGACTGGATGAGTGCAGCACCAAAAAACTCAAGAAGCTTGACACCATACAGGACAACGCAGCCCCTGTTTGATTGGCACTGCACCCATAAGCATCCACTCCCTCCACCATCAACACTCAGTGCAGCAGTGTGTACTATCTACAAGATTCACTGCAGAAATTCACCAAACATTCTCAGGCAGCACCTTCTAAACCTGCTTCCATCTAGAAGGACAAGGGCAGCAGTTACATGGGAACACCACCCCATGCAATTTCCCCTCTAAGCCACTCACCATTCTGATTTGGAAATATATCGCTGTTCCTTCACTGTTGCTGGGTCAAAATCCTGCCTAAGGGCATATGGCTGCAAATGTGTTGCTGGTCAAAGCACAGCAGGTTAGGCAGCATCTCAGGAATAGAGAATTCGACGTTTCGAGCATAAGCCCTTCATCATATGGGTCTACCTACAACATGTGGACTGCAGTGAGTGCAAGAAGGCAGCTCACCATCACCTTCTAAGGAGCAACTAGGGACAGGCATTAAATGGTTTTGAGAGGTGTGGGGGGTGGGGGAGGGGTGTGATATGTGCCAGAGATTTCGTTTTCCACCTTTAATCCAATGCCATGAGAGGTGTTAAGGTACAGTGCTATTGTCACTAAACCAACCAGCCAGAATTTGAGTTATATGTGAATTCAATAAAACTGATGTGCTGTCTCCAGAATGCACAATGATTAAAAACTGTGGGATTTGTTAAAACCTGTGAGATTTATATAAAACATAAACTGCTCACAGGTGTTAAATCCCCACTCCAGAAGCTACAACATATAATTTAGGCTGAGATTTCAGAGCCGTTCTAATGGAATGCTGCAATGTCTGAAGTATTACTTTCTGGATGAGATGCTAAAGGTAGCTCTAGTTGCCTTCTCAGGTGAATGTGAAAAATTCCACACACGTTACTTCAATGAAGAACAGATGAGCTCTCCATTGTGTCCTTGTCACTCATCCCTCAACCCAGATCATTGTGTCCTCACCATCATTCACCCCTCAGTCTACATCATGAAAATACACAGGCTAACTGATTGAACACAGGGCTGTTTGTGGGACATTGCTGTTCTCAAAGTGCTGTATTTTTATATTACAAGAATAAGTTGACCATTGGGAACTGCATAACCCTTTACAGAAGATGAAGCACTTATATTTTTATATTTGTAGTCACTGATTTCTACACTGCAAGCTGACATAAACAACAATGTGATAACAATGCCATTATCTGGTTAATGGAATGAATAGATTGATTAGCCTGCATAGATAATACACTACAGACATTGAGCAGGACAGTAACGCTGACACACATAGAGAAAGCATTATTTAAATGTAGAACACAGCAGAATTCTACAGTTCAGTGAGAGTTAGTTCATAAACTTAAAAGCAGCATGCCAATCAATCATCCCTGGGAAGTAAGAGTCAAAACAACATAAACAAACTTCCTAGGAGACAGGAGATAGTTAACACTGAATATAGCAAGGAACAAAGAAGCTACCCCTGATAAGAAGGCAAGCTACAGACTCGATGACTTCAGAGGAATAATCAATGTTATGGATGAATGGATCTAAAGGATCAAAAATACTGTCACATTAGAAACTTCACAAGACATGAAATCCTGTAAGAATTCAACCCAAGGATTCTTCAATAGCAGAAATCTGGGAAAAACATTGAACCATGGACATCTAGAGACAGACACCATTGATTGGAATTATAGGTAAATTCCACCATTAAATGGGAAATAGCTAAATTGTGTTGTGAGATTTAACTTGCTGATGTGAGGGGTCTTATTTTGGTAGCTACGTGCAGTTTAAGTAAGTGTTTTAATGTTTGATTGTTTCTGCAATTTCTTAATAAGTGTCTGAATTAAAGGTAGCTTGTGGTAATTTACACACAGTGGGCTGACTTTATTGTAATGTAAATGATCCTGAATGGTCTTGATGTAGGAAGGATGTTTCCTCTTGGAGAATGGTGGGGTGGTCAGTCCAGAACAAGGGTCACTGTTTTCCAGTGCTATACCACCCTTTCAGGACAGAGATGAAGAGAATATTTTTGTCAAAGTCATGCGGCATTAAAATTCCCTTCCTCAGGAAGCAGTGGAGGTGGTGTCATAGGATATTTTTAAGGAACGATGGTCAGATTTTTTTGTGAAGCAGGAGAATCCAGGTGAGAACATGAATTCTAACACGCAAACAAATCAGCCAAGATCTTCCTGAATGTTGAGGGGCTGAATGGTCGAGCTCTGCCCTTTTTTCTTATGGTCATGTGTTTCATTCTTGGTAGGACCACACAGACTGTTTGAAACATTCAGGAGAGATGAGATTGGAGCAGGTGGGATTTTGGATGCTCGGGGAGAGTCTATGCGAAACAAGGGTAGAGAGAGTGAGGTGAGGCAGGGACAAATATTAATGAGTGGAGAGACTGAGCAGAGAGTGAGAATGACTTAGGTCTTTTTTTTATTCTTTCAAGGAATGTGGGTGTCTCTGGCAAGACAACATTTGTTGCCCATCCCAGATTACCCTTGTTATCAGGGGTGAGCTGGCAAGATGTATACAGAACTGGCTCCGTTATAGAAGACAGAGGGTAGTGGTGACAGGATACTTTTCAGAATGGAGGGCTGTGATTATTGGGGTTCCACAGGGATCAGTACTGGGACCTCTGCTGTTCATGATCCACATAAATGATTTGGAGGAAAACATACTTGGTTTAATTTGTAAGTTTGCAGAGATTGGTGGAGTTGCGGACAGTGAGGAGGATTGCCAGAGGATACAGCAGGTTATGTATCAGTTGGAGGCACGGGCAGAAAAGCACCAGATGGAATTTCATTCAGAGGTGATGTGAGGTGATGCATTTTGGAAGTCAAACACATTTGGAAGTTATGCAGTGAATGGCAGAACCCTTAGGAGGATTGATATGCAGAGGAATCTATGTGTGCACACCCACAGATTACTGAAGGTGGCAGCGCAGGTAGATAAGGTAATAAAAAAGGCTTATGGCACACTTGCTTTCATTGGAAGGGGCAAAAAATGAGGTCTGCAGATGCTGGAGATCACAGTTGAAAGTGTGTTGCTGGTTAAAGCACAGCAGGTTAGGCAGCATACAAGGAATAGGAAATTCGATGTTTCGGGCATAAGCCCTTCATCAGGAATGAGCATTTTCAACTTCATTGGAAGGGGCATTGAGTACAGGAATAGACAAGTCATACAACAGCTTTATAGAGCTGAAAATGTGTTGCTGGAAAAGCGCAGCAGGTCAGGCAGCATCCAAGGAACAGGAGATTCGACGTTTCAGGCATAAGCCCTTCTTCAGGAATGAGGAAAGTGTGTCCAGCAGGCTAAGTGAGAATGTGGCTGAAGAGCTTCTGTGCAGAGGAGATGACCTGGGGTGTGCAGTGAGAGAGGGACTCACTGACAGCTTTATAGAACATTAGTTTGGCCACACTGGAATATTGCGTACATTCTCTGGTTACTACACTACCAGAAGGATGTGGACGCGTTGAAGAAGGTACAGAAAAGGTTTACCAGGATGTTGCCCAGTATGGGGGATTTTAGCTTTGAAGAAAGGCTGAATTGACTGGAATGCTGGAGGTTGAAGGTCGACCTGATAGAATTTATGATATTTTAAATGGCATGGATAGAGTGCAATGTATAAAGCTTTTTCTCAGGCTGAATAGATCAATTACTATGAATGAATGTTCAAGGTGGAGGGTGGGGGGAGGAGTGGGGGGTGGGGGGGTGAGGAATGTTTAAAAGGGATGCACAAGGCATGTTTTGCACATAAAGGGTGGTGAGTGCCTGGAGCATGTTGCCAGTGGAGGTCATAGAAGCAGATGCAATAGCAGCATTCAAGAAGCACCTGCATGAATATATGAATAGGAAGGGAATAGAGGGATACGGATCCTGTAAGTGAAGGCAGGGCAAAATGTGTCTGCACAGGCTTGGAGGGTCGAAGGGCCTGTTCTTGTGCTGTATTGTTCTTTGATCTTTGTTGTAGAGTCATAGAGATGTTCAACTATGTCCAATTCATCCATACTGACCAGATATCCTCAATTAATCTAGTCTCATTTGCCAGCACTTAGTCCATAATACTCAAAACCCTTCTATTCATATAACCATCCAGATGCCTTTTAAGTGTTGCTATTGTACCAGACTCCACCACCTCCTCTGGCAGCTCATTCCATACACCCACCACCCTCTGAGTGAAAAGGTTGCTGCTTAGGCCCTTTAAAATTTTCCCGTCTCACCTTAAACCTACGTTCTGGAGTCCCCCACCCAGGAAAAAGACTTTGTCTATTTATCCTTGCCATGCTCCTCCCGACTTTATAACCCTCTATAAGGTCACCCCTCAGCCTCTGATGCTCCAAGGAAGACAGCCCCAGACTGTTCAGCCTCTCCCTGTAGCTCAAACTCTTCAACCTTGGTAACATCCTTGTAAATCTTTTCTGAACTTTTTCAAGTTTCACAGCATCTTTCTGATAGGAGGGAGACCAGAATTGCACACAATATTCCAAAAGTGGCCTAACTAGTGTTCTGTACAGCAGCAACATGACCTCCCAACTCTGCTACTCAATGTTCTAACCAATAAAGGGAAGCATACCAATTGCCTTCTTCACTATCCTATCTACCTGTGACTCCACTATCAAGGAACTGTGAACCTGCACTGCAAGGTCTCTTTGTTCAGCAACACTCCCGAGGACCTTACTGTTCAGTGTATAGGCTCTTTCCAAAAGGCAGCACCTAAATTAAACTCCAACTGCCTCTCCTCGACCCGTTGGCCCATCTGATCAAGATCCTGTTGTGCTCTGAGGTAACCTTACTTGCTGTCCGGTATACCTACAATTTTAGTGTCACCTGCAAACTTACTAACTGTACCTCCTATGTTCACATCCAAATCATGTTCTGAGAGTCATGTTCTGGACCAAATCATGTTCTGAGAAACTGAGAGTCTTCCTTGACCATTTCAGAGGGTGGGTCAGAGTCAAATACATTGCATTCAATCAGTTGTAAAAGGAGACACCTACGTTTGAAATGGGGATCTGAAGTCACCTCTAAGCTATATGCGGTAAAGATGGTTGATTTGCTTCCCTGAAGGACATTATTGGGAACCAGATTATTTTACAACAATTGATAACAATTCAGAAGTTCACCCTCATGGAGACAGTGTTTCAATTCCAGATTTATTAATTAAATGCAAATTCTACGAGTTGCCATGGTGAGAATGCTCTTCCCAGAGCATGAGCATAATTGTCAAGTTCCCCTTAATAGCCCAACTACGTGTGACACCCAACTGGACTCTTTTCCTTGACCTATACAGAAGCAGTACGCAGACTGGCTGTGAGACCAGGCCTAGCTAGTCACTCAGCCTGATGATTCAGGAAATTGGAAATGGTTCTTGTCCGTGAATCCATCCACAGTCAGGGACTGAGGAGAGGATTTTCATCTCTATTGCCTGGACCATAATCTGAAGAGCCTGGTCAGCTCCCTTAATGGAGTCTCTCAAAGTTCACACAGACTGTGTCTTCCGGAATGCTCTATCTTCTCCACTGTCTCTCCAACTTTTATTCTGCTGATTTCAAGAAAGGGATGTTTTCTCTGTAATTTCTTCTGTGTGGAATCTTAGCTAGAAGTGGTGTGATACCTTTTATGGATAGATCATGCTTTCTTAGAGAGTTTAGTGATTTTGTGTGAGAACTAGTATTTATTTCTCAGATAGCAGGTTTTCTCTCCCTTCAGCTGTCATTTGACTCTCACACCGATTTTCAAAAACCCTCTGTTTATATACCGTGGATGACATAGTAATTTTCTTACAATAGCATTGGTACAAAATTGCCAAAACCATCCAATTTAAATTCAATTGACTTTTAGTTGCTAAGGGCTTGGCTTAAATTAATTGTGTGATTCCAGGTAGTTGCCATAACATCACAGCAAGCCTAAGATTTCCCATTACACAGTCAATTGTTTCCATTTCAGAACTCTCTAATCTGCTGATTCTTGTAGACACATTCTTTGTCTGGAAACAGGCCCGTCAGCTCACAAGTCCACACCGACCTTCAGAAGTGCAACCGACCCAGACCCATCTCTGTCTGACTAATGCACGTAACACTATGGACAATTTAGAGTGGCCAATCTACCTGACCTGGTCATCTTTGGATTGTGGAAGGAAAACAGAGCAACTGGAGGAATCCTGCGCAGACATGGGGAGAATGTGCAAACTTCATACAGACAGTCACCCAAGGCTGGAATCAAACCCAGGTCCCTGGTGCTGTGAAGCTGCAGTGCTAAACACTAAGCCACCGTGTCACCCCATATAAATCTCTAAGCTTAGAAAAGCACGTAACCTCTTGAAGGGACCACGTGCACTTTTCTCCTATCATATTTGCAATAAATTCCAGCTTCCTCCCTTTGACATCACGAGTACACTACACAATGTCATAACAGTTAGGGTGAATGGTGTGAAAGTTGAAGAGTATGCGGGTGGCATGGTGGCACAGTGGTTAGCACGGCCGCCTCACAGCGCCAGAGACCCGAGTTCAATTCCCGCCTCAGGTGACTGACTGTGTGGCGTTTGCACATTCTCCCCGTGTCTGCGTGGGTTTCCTCCGGGTGCTCCGGTTTCCTCCCATAGTCCAAAAAGGTGCAGGTTAGGTGAATTAGCCATGCTAAATTGCCTGTAGTGTTAGGTGTAGGGGAATGGGTCAGGGTGGGTGCGCTTCGGCGGGTTGGTGTGGACTTGTTGGGCCGAAGGGCCTGTTTCCACACTGTAAGTAATCTAATCTATCAAGTGGGTCAGTGTGCTAACAGTATGAATGTTAGGGTTAGGGGAAGAGTTAGTTTTTAAAAATGCAGACTCGGTAGGCCAAAGGGCCTTATCCTGTGCTGTAGAATTCTAACTCAATGTAACACTTTGCCCCTGAATATCTTGAACCCTTTCTGTGTCAGTGTCTGAAATAGACATTGATCAGTCAGTTAAAGCACAGAGGGTACCTGGGGCAGTCGGCTGTTGGGCCTGATCAGTCTCGGGAATGCCAGATGAACCTGTATCATTCTTGAAAAAACACACAAGGAACATGAATATTCAGAGGAAAGTAAGTGCATTCTCCCAGATCACAGTGAAGAGCATTCCACCTGCACATCAGTCTCCTGCTCTGGTCATACAGGAAACAGATTCCAAAGGGTAATGAACACAGTTAATCTATTGAATCTTGTTAGAAATCACAGATGCTCAAATTTAGATGCAATCAGAAATGTCAGCTTTGAATAACCCATCATTAGAAACTGTTTTGCCTCGGCACTAGAATGTGGCTGGAACCCATGGAACCCAAGGTGTAGTCAGCAGCTGGAACACCGGGAGGGCTGTGCAGACACTGTCAGGAATCACAGTGACAGATCATTCCAGGCAGCTCTGGGTCAGCTTTGAGCAACTAGTCACAGGGCAGGGAGGGAGGGTGTTGGAGGTGAGAGAAAAATGCCTGCAGGGGCTTCCTATCTGCTGTCAGTTTGGAGGAAGTTACAAGGCTGGGGAAACTTCGAAAGTGGAAAATGATCAGGAAATCACATTTCCACCCAATGGAAATTCGGCTGCTTGGAAAGCAAGGGAGAAAACAGTAGGTTTCACAAAAACTTCCATTTTGTACTCAGCACTCACTGCAAGTGATAACATTTTAATCTTTCCTTCCATAAAACATTCATTACCACTCAAAGCATCCACTGTGATAAAAATGAGCAACGGTTTAATTTTACGAGGGTGAATAGCAGGTTAATTTGGGGAAGGGTGGTTGCAGGTGAATCTGGAGCTAGGGATTTATGAATAACTGGAAATTGACAAATCCTGTTCAGAAATTATTCAGCTGTCATTTACCTCTTGATCTTTTGAGATCACGTTCCCACTCAGTGTTCGAGCAGCTTCTTAAAAGGACAAACTACATTCCAACTCATCAGCAGGGACCTGCATTCTATCCATGAGCAAGACTTTGTATCACCACGCTATCAATCACTAATTACCCAACCTTATCGAAGGTGTTGTGTCCTTGATTTGCTTGAACAACCTAAAGAGAAAAAATGATTTGGAAATATTTTGTAAAATTATGATCAAATTTGCTACATCATCTCCACAGTCGGCAGTGCCTCAAGCAATCCTGATGAAGGGCTTATGCCCG
This sequence comes from Hemiscyllium ocellatum, assembly GCF_020745735.1. NCBI lineage: Eukaryota > Metazoa > Chordata > Chondrichthyes > Orectolobiformes > Hemiscylliidae > Hemiscyllium > Hemiscyllium ocellatum. The sequence goes on from NC_083402.1 coordinate 7,065,023, forward strand.
AAACGTCGAATTTCCCTAGCCAGGGAACGAAACGTTTGCAGCAAAAACTTCCAGCTCGGCGAACAGAACCACATCGTCGAATTTCCTATTCCTTGGATGCTGCCTGACCTGCTGTGCTTTAACCAGCAACACATTTTCAGCTGTGATCTCCAGCATCTGCAGACCTCATTTTTTACCCAAAGTCGTCCCTTATCAACAATATATACATATGGCACAGCTGGATAGAGAAATCTCTAGAATCACATTTGATACCTAAAACCTTTGCTCAAACGTGTCAGACATAATCCAGTCCAATATCAATAACTGACCAAGAATCTTTTAGATTAATTAATGTGGACTACAGATCAAATGTCAGAAGGTGTGTTCAGTCAAAGAGCAGACACAAGGTAAAATAGATCGGTATTAGTGCTGCTATGATCCCAGTTGATGTAATTACTGGAAAAGTCAGACCCCAGAATGAAACATTTTTAATAGGGCATATTTTGAGTTGTTTTGGTTTATGGTGAATTGGTTGCTCTTTGATACACCTGAGCTTAAATGCACACACTTTAAAGTAACACTTTCAGGGATTTTTTTCGACACTTCTTATGTGGGACTAAATGGAACTCTTCACTCTCAGTAAACTAATTCACTATATTCTTCCCTTCTCAGGAGCACAGGTCTTTATATCCATCTCATCCAAAGATTTCACAGGACTGTCCAAACCTCAAGGTAAAACTAAAAGAAAAGCACTCTCTCTCTCTAAACATTGTCTGTATCCCTTAAGCTTAAAATAAAAAAAATCCAGAAATCTCTAACAAACCTTGAGTTTCCCTTATGTATCTTGCTGAGCCACAAAATAATCCAACATAAGCAAAAAGAAAAAAATTAGTTCTTTGAGGATTTGTAGCTCAGGTTGAGGTTCTGGATGTAAGCTTGCTCGCTAAACTGGATGGTTTGTTTTGTCAGCTGTTTTGTCACCATACCAGGTAACATCATCAGTGAGCCTCCAGTGAAACACTGGTATTATGGCACACTTTTCCGTTATGTGTTAGGTTTCCCTGGGCTAGTGATGTCATTTCCTGTGGTGATGCCATTTCTGTGTTGGTGATGTCATTTCCAGTTCTTTTTCTCAGAGGATGGTAGATGGGGTCCAAATCGATGTATTTGTTGATAGAGTTCCGGTTGGAATGTCATGCTACTAGGAATTCTCGTGCGTGTCTCTTTCCTATCAGAAAGATGTTGTGAAACTTGAAAGGGTTCAGAAACGATTTACAAGGATGTTGCCAGGGTTGGAGGATTTGAGCTATAGGGAGAGGCTGAACAGGCTGGGGCTGTTTTCCCTAGAGCGTCGGAGGCTGAGGGGTGACCTTATAAAGGTTTACAAAATTATGAGGGACATGGATAGGATAAATAGACAAAGTCTTTCCCTGGGGTCAGGGAGTCCAGAACTAGAGGGGCATAGGTTTAGGGTGAGAAGGGAAAGATATAAAAGAGACCTAAGGGGCAACTTTTTCACGCAGAGGGTGGTATGTGTATGGAATAAGCTGCCAGAGGAGCTGGTGGAGGCTAGTACAATTGCAACACTTAAAATGCATCTGGATGGGTATATGAATATGAAGGGTTTGGAGGAATATGGACCAGGTGCTGGCAAGTTGGGCTGGATTGGGTTGGGATATCTGGTCGGCATGGATGAGTTGGACTTAATAGCCTGTTTCTGTGCTATGCATCTCTATGACTCTATGACTTAAATTGAGTACTGACAGACTGAAAGTAGTGAGGAAAAGGAGGTATATATGCTATTGACAAGGGATTGGGGTGGGGGTGGGGGGGAGGGGAAGTGGATGATTGAGAGGTTAGGAGGAGACAGAGCCTAGAAGGTGAGAAAGACAGTTAGGCAGACAAAAGGATGGACAATGGCACTCCAGGGAGAGAGACAACCTGACAATGGGGACCAAAACTAGGTAAAGTTGACCATGTCATGACGGAGTCTGGGGGCTTGGAGGTTATCCAAGATTATACAGAGATTTGATCCATTGGTTTAATGGGTTTGGAGTGGCAGGTGAGGTTTAATGTGGATAAAAGTGAGGTATTGCATTTTGCTGAAATAAACAAGGGCAGGACTTCTACAATAACGGCAGGGCCCTGGGTAGTGTTGTAGGATAGAACACTACCCAGGTTCAAGTACATAATTCTTTGAAATTTGTGCCACAGGTAGACAGGATGGTTAAGAAGTCATTTATCATGCCTGTCCTCCCATAACTCTCAGCTCCAACCCACAAGCCCCATTCCTGATGAAGGGCTTATGTCCGAAACATTGATTCTCCTGCTCCTCGGATGCTGCCTGACCGGCAGTGCTTTTCCAGCAACATACTCTCGACTGTTATGGACCAGGCCAGAATCCCTCAAAATATTTCAAGAAGGTAGCCTAGATCCTAATTTTTTTCTTATTTTAGAGGCAGTTAGGAAGTATGATGCAACTGGTCAAACCACTCAGCTTTAAGCAAAACAGAATTTATTTATACACTATTGTTGAAACACAAACAAAAGAAAGCAGAATTTAGAATAACTTAACTGTTGGAAAACTTAATTATCCTGATACTGTAACTGTTACTAATTAGCTGTTCCAATATAGTAACATCCCATGAACACACCCAATGGCAAAAAGGTAAATCCAAACACAAATTCTTATAGGCAGGAGGGAACATCCAGAGAAAGATTTCAAAGAGAGTCAGAGGATTCCTTTTCTAAAGCTTGCACCTGTTCTGGACTCGCACAAACTGACTGCTACAGTTATTTTAAAAAACTGGAAAAATCCTGAACGGGGAGTACTGGCCACTCCCCTTCTATTGTTAAACTGTTAAATTCCCTACACTCAGCACCTCTGCCTTTACAACCTCTCTTCAAAAACAAAATAACCTTTTTAAGCTGACAGTATCATCACAGTACAAATACATTTAAAAGCATATTCCAGATTAATTTTAATATCAGTAGTGAATGAGTTGCTTGAGTTTTTTGAGAACAGACTAAGAAGGTAGATGAAGGTAGAGTGGTAGACATCATCTATGTTAATTTTAGCAAAGCCTTTGACAAGGTTCTGCATGGTAAACTGGTTATGAAGGTTGGATCACATAGGATCCAGGGGATTAGCCAATTGGATACAAAATTGACTGAATGAAAGGAGACAGAGGGTGGCAGTAGAGGATTGTTGTTCAGACTGGAAGCCTTTGACCAGCAGTGATCCGCAGTCATCAATGCTGAGTCCATTGTCGTTCATCATTTATATGAGAATATTGGTGGAATAGTTAGTAAGTTTGCGGATGGCACAAAAATTGGTGGTATAGCAGACAGTGAAGAAGGTTATCTAAGAGTACAATGGGTTCTTGATCAACTGGGCCAGAGAACAAAAGAATGGAGATTGAATTGAATGCAAACAAATGTGAGGTATTGCCTTTTGGTAAGACAAACCAGGGTGGGACATACACAGTTAATGCTAAGGCCCTAGTAGTGTTATTGAACAGAGAGACTGAGGGGTGAAGGTACATAGTTCCTAGAAAGTGTGACTCGGGAAGGCAGGGTAGTGAAGAAAGAATTTTGCAAACTTGCCCATATTGGTCAGAGCATTGAGTACAGAAGATGCAACATGTTACAGCTATACAAATTATTGACAAAGTCACATATGGATAACTGCATACAGTTCTGGTCACCCTGTTAACAGAAAGATGTTATTAAACTATAAAGGGTGCATAAAGGATTTACAGTGATGTTGCTGAGACTGGGAAGGTTTGAGTTACAAAGAGAGGGTGGACAGGCTGAGGCTTTTTCTTCCCTGGAATGTAGGTTACAATACTTTGTTGTCATATATACTCAATGAGTATAGTGAAAAGTTTATACATCACCAATTACAGTGCTGATTTTGATACAGATGTACTTAGGCACATCTTGTTTTGTGACATGAATGGTTACTGAAATAATCTGATCAGCTTTATAGAAAAGGGTTCAGTACAACAGACTACACTCACACTTAGCTTCCAATCCACACCGCACCAGCAAGACATCACACCGGGAGGGAGGCCACAGGGCCAGGCCGGGAGTTTGCCACACCACAACAGAAGATCCTACAGGAGGAAGCCGTTGGGCCAGGCTGGGGGGTTGCCATGCCATGCAGGAGGATCCTGCAGGAGGAGGCCACTGGACCAGGCTGAGGGGTTGCCACACCATACGGGAGGATCCTACAGGAGAAGTCCTCTGGGCTAGGCTGGGAGTTTATCACACAAATGCTGGAACACTGCTGCCAGAGGCTGGGAGGCCATTATAGGAGGTTGCTGCACCAGACTGGGAGTCATCGTTAGATACCAGGAATCATCACTTGCCAGAGGCCAGGAATCATCACCAGAGGCCAAGGATCGTCACTGCTCGCTGGAGGTCCTAGGGGCTGGCACTTGTCATTGCAGGCCAGAAGTCAAAGAGAAGAAAAGAAGAAGAAGAAGAAGAAGAAAAGAACACTTGCATGAAGAAGAGGAGAAGATAAAGAAGGAAAGGATGAGTGTTGAGAACTCATAATGGCTTTAGATAAGGTGAACAGACAAGGTCTTTTCCCTGAGGTGGGGAACAGAGTGAGCATAGGTTTATTGTGAAAGGTGAAAGATTTAAAAAGGGCCAAAGGGCAACTTTCTCACACAGAGGGTGGTGCATTTATGGAATGAGCTGCCAGAGAACGTGGTAGAGGTGGGTACAATTACATTTAACAGCCATTTGGACAGGTATGTGAACAGGAAAGTTGAAGTTTCACAACATCCTTCCAATAGGAAGGAGGCCAGAATTGCATGCAATATTGCAAAAGTGGCCTAACCAATATCCTGTACAGCTGCAACATGACCTCCCAACTCCTGTACTTAATACTCTGACCAATAAAGGAAAGCATATCAAACACCTTCTTCACTATTGTTTCTAAATCTGGCTCTACTTTCAAGGAACTATGAAACTGCACTCCAAGGTCTCTTTGTTCAGTAATGCTCTCCTGGAACTTACCGTTAAGTTGTTGTGGTTCTGCTCGCCGAGCTGGAAGTTTTTGCTGCAAACGTTTCGTTCCCTGGCTAGGGAACGGGAGCCTCGTGTGAAGCACTGCTTTGATGTTTCTTCCGGTATTTATATTGGTTTGTTCTTGCCGCTTCCGGGTGTCAGTTTCAGCTGCAGTGATTTGTATGTGGGGTCCAGGTCGATGTGTCTGTTGATGGATGTTCTTGCCGTTTCCGGGTGTCAGTTTCAGCTGTAGTGGTTTGTATATGGTGTCCAGGTCAATGTGTCTGTTGATGGAGTTTGGGGATGAATGCCATGCTTCTAGGAATTCTCTGGCTGTTCTCTGTCTGGCTTGTCCTATGATAGTGGTGTTTTCCCAGTCAAATTCATGTTGCTGGTTGTCTGAGTGTATGGCTACTAGAGATAGCTGGTCGTGTCGTTTTGTGGCTAGCTGATGTTCATGGATGCGGATTGTTAGCTGTCTTCCTGTTTGTCCTATATAGTGTTTTGTGCAGTCCTTGCATGGTATTTTGTAAACTACGTTAGTTTGGCTCATGCTGGGTATTGGGTCCTTTGTTCTAGTGAGTTGTTGTCTGAGCGTGGATGTTGGCTTGTGTGCTGTTATGAGTCCTAAGGGTCGCAGTAGTCTGGCTGTCAGTTCTGAGACGCTCCTGACGTATGGTAGAGTGGCTAGTCCTTTTGGTTGTGGCATGTCCTTGTTCCTCGGTCTATCTCTTAGGCATCTGGTGATAAAGTTGCGTAGGTATCTTTGGCGAATACCTTGTATAGATGTTCCTCTTCCTCTTTTCGCAGTTCTGGTGTACTGCAGTGTGTTGTGGCCCTTTTGAATAGTGTCCTGATGCAGCTTCGTTTGTGTGTGTTGGGGTGGTTACTTTCATAGTTTAAGACTTGGTCTGTGTGTGTTGGTTTCCTGTGTACCCTTGTGGTGAATTCTCCGTTGGGTGTTCTCTCTACTAACACGTCTAGGAATGGGAGTTGGCTATCCTTTTCCTCTTCTCGTGTGAATCGGATTCCTGTGAGTGTGGCGTTGATGATTCGGTGTGTTTTTTCTATATCTGTGTTTTTGATGATTACAAAGGTGTCATCAACATATCTGATCCAGAGTTTGGGTTGGATTTGTGGTATGGCTGTATGTTCTAACCTTTGCATAACTGCCTCTGCTATGAGTCCAAGATTGGTGATCCCATGGGTGTTCTGTTGATTTGTTCGTATATCTGATTGTTGAATGTAACATGGTATCATTCGACGTGACGGCACTGTTCACTTCAATTGACAAAACCCTAGCCAGAGAAACAATAGCCAACCTACTGGACATACATAACAGAACACAGGAGGCCGAACCTATCAACAAGGACGGCATACTTAAACTACTGGACCTGTGCCTCACCACACACTTTACATTCAACAATCAGATATACGAACAAATCAACGGAACACCCATGGGATCACCAATCTCGGGACTCATAGCAGAGGCAGTTATGCAAAGGTTAGAACATACAGCCATACCACAAATCCAACCCAAACTCTGGATCAGATATGTTGATGACACCTTTGTAATCATCAAAAACACAGATATAGAAAAAACACACCGAATCATCAACGCCACACTCACAGGAATCCGATTCACACGAGAAGAGGAAAAGGATAGCCAACTCCCATTCCTAGATGTGTTAGTAGAGAGAACACCCAACGGAGAATTCACCACAAGGGTACACAGGAAACCAACACACACAGACCAAGTCTTAAACTATGAAAGTAACCACCCCAACACACACAAACGAAGCTGCATCAGGACACTATTCAAAAGGGCCACAACACACTGCAGTACACCAGAACTGCGAAAAGAGGAAGAGGAACATCTATACAAGGTATTCGCCAAAGATACCTACGCAACTTTATCACCAGATGCCTAAGAGATAGACCGAGGAACGAGGACATGCCACAACCAAAAGGACTAGCCACTCTACCATACGTCAAGAGCGTCTCAGAACTGACAGCCAGACTACTGCGACCCTTAGGACTCATAACAGCACACAAGCCAACATCCACGCTCAGACAACAACTCACTAGAACAAAGGACCCAATACCCAGCATGAGCCAAACTAACGTAGTTTACAAAATACCATGCAAGGACTGCACAAAACACTATATAGGACAAACAGGAAGACAGCTAACAATCCGCATCCATGAACATCAGCTAGCCACAAAACGACACGACCAGCTATCTCTAGTAGCCATACACTCAGACAACCAGCAACATGAATTTGACTGGGAAAACACCACTATCATAGGACAAGCCAGACAGAGAACAGCCAGAGAATTCCTAGAAGCATGGCATTCATCCCCAAACTCCATCAACAGACACATTGACCTGGACACCATATACAAACCACTACAGCTGAAACTGACACCCGGAAACGGCAAGAACATCCATCAACAGACACATCGACCTGGACCCCACATACAAATCACTGCAGCTGAAACTGACACCCGGAAGCGGCAAGAACAAACCAATATAAATACCGGAAGACACATCAAAGCAGCGCTTCACACGAGGCTCCAACAGCACTGATGTTCCCTAGCCAGGGAACGAAACGTTTGCAGCAAAAACTTCCAGCTCGGCGAGCAGAACCACAACAACGGATACCCGAGCTACAAATCTTCAATCAGATTTTACCGTTAAGTGTATAAATCCTGCTGTGATTTGCTTTTCCAAAATGTAGCAGGTCACATTTATCTAAATTCCATCTGCCACTTCTCAGCCCATTGACCCATCTGATCAAGATCCCATTGTACTCTGAGGTTACCTTCTTCGCTGTCCACTACACCAATTTTGGCAATATCTGCATCAGGATGGTGCTGCTCTGTTTTAACTTTAAAGATGAGCTAAAAGATTAAATGTTCCCTCATCCCCACTTTAAATAGAAAACCCCTTATTTTGAAACTGTTCCCTGTTTGACTTTTGTTCACAAGTAAATTTCCTCTTAGAATCTGCCTTTTCAAGCCTCCTCAGAATCTTCTTTGTTTCATTTTTTTTTCAAATTATTTTTTCATTCGGTCATGGATGTCACTGGCTCAGATTATGTTAATTTATTGTCAATCATCATTACCCAGGCAACACTGCCATCTTGAACTGCTGCAGCCCTGAGGTGTAGGGGGTTACCCTTAGTAATTATATGGATGGACTTCCAGAATTTTGACTCAGCAACACTGAAGGAATGACAATATGGTAAGAATTGATCACGACTACTCTGCATTGACCGAGGCACCAAACCTACGAGAGTGGACACAGCCCTGTCAACTCTGCAAAGTCCTCCTCACAAACAGCTGGGAAAAAGTGCAGAAAGTGGAGAGGTGTCTCACAGGCGAGTCAACTAAAAACCTCAGGTAGTCAAACTTACAGAATCATAACTTATAATGTCTCAGACATTACCATCATCATCCCGGAACACACCTTGTCCAACCTGCAGGTCAGACCAAGCTAAGGTGCAGGCACTGAGGTATACAGTTAGGGGGGAGTTGCTGTGTGAAGTCACCAACTTAAAGATAACTTCGTAAACCCACTGAATGACAATCTGTAACCACATACTCCAGGTTAACCCCAGAGCACCATTCCCATCAGGCTGGGAGATCAATTCCTTGGATGCTGCCTGCGCTGCTACGCTTTTCCAGCAACACATTTTCAGCTCTGATCTCCAGCATCTGCAGACCTCACTTTCTTCTGGGAGATCAATGAAGAGTATGTGTGAGTATGCTGTGAGTAACACTAGACAAACTGAAAAATGTGATGCCAACATCCTGAAACTACAAACTCCAGAACTACTTGCTTATCAAACAGCAGCAACAGCACACAATAGAGCCATCCCATAGCCAATGGATCAGATGTCTCTGCAGTCCTTTTACATACAGTCCTGAATGGCGGTGGACAATTAAACAACTCACTGGAATGAAGCAGGCTACATATATATCCCCATCTTCAATGATGGAGGAGCCCAGCACATCAATGCAAAAGATAAGGCTAATGCATTCACAACAATCTTCAGTCAGAAGGATAGATCTCGGTCTCCTCCAGAGGCTCCCAGCATCGCAGATGCTAATCTTCTACCAATTCCATTCACTGCACATTATCTCATGAAACTGCTGGAGGCACTGGACGCTGTGAAGACAGTGGGCCCTGACTAAATTCTGCCAATCATGCTGAAGGCCTATGCTACAGAAATGGCTGCACCAAGCTTTTCCAGTTCAGCTACAATGCTGGCATCTACACAGCAATGTGGAAATTTACCCAGGTGTGTCCTAAATATAAAAAGCAAGCTGAGTCTAAGATGGCCAATTACTTCCCCATCAGTCTACTCTCGATCATTAATAAAGTCATGGAAGGTGTCATCAACAGTGCTATCAGGCAGCACCCGCTATGCAGTAATGTCCAGTTTAGGTTCCACCAGGGTCACTTGACACCTGACCTCACTACAACCTTGGTTCAAACTGACGATCAGATGTTGTTCATCCAGTTTGGTCTGCGAATCACTGGAGCATTGCAGCATGCCGAGAACAGACACATGGGCATGTGAGCAAGATGCTGTGTTCAAGGAAGATCGGGGTCCTGCTTGAATGTGGACTGGAGGAGTTCTGCAAAGTGATCTCCATGTAGGTTGGGCCACATTATGTGTAACGAATGCAAATGACTGGATTGGAGGAGGTACAGGTGAAATGCTGCTTCACCTTGAAAAGCTGTTTAGGCCCTTGGATGGGGAGCTGGCAGGAGGTGAAGGGGCAGGTGTTACACCTTCTGCAGTTACATGGGAAAGTGCTGTGGGAAGTGGGGGTGATGTTGATGGCTGAAGAGGAATGGACGAAAGTGTTCTGTATGGAACATGATGTGGAGGAGCCGGTATTGGACTGGGTTGGACAAAGTTAAAAATCATACACCAGGTTTTAATTCATAAAATGAGGTTTCAGTGCCTCATTTAAAAGATGAAAGACTGAACAATCCAGGTTTGTTCAATTTGGCACTATATAACACTGTAATCATTTGTTGTAAATTCGGTGTCTTATGATCTTATACTCCACAACCACCTGATGAAAGAGCAGTGCTCCAAAAGTTGGTGCTTACAAATAAACCTGTTGGGCTATAACCTGGTGTTGTATGATTTTTAACTGGATGGTATTAGTCCCTGTGAAATGCTGACAGGGGGACTGAGGGTGAGATGTGTTTGGTGGTGGCATTCTGCTGGAGTTATCTAAAATGGTGGAGGATGATCCTTTGAATGTAGAGGTTGGTGGGATGAAAAGTGAGGACAAGAGCAACCTGATCACACTGTTGTGAGTGATGGGCAGGGGCGAGGGTGGAAGCATGGATGATGGGTTGCATATTGTTGAGGGCTCTGACAACCACAGTAGGTGGGAAACAGTTGTGGAAGAAGGAAATCATGTAAGAAATGCTGCTTTGGAAGGTGGCATCATCAGAACAGATACAATGTAGGCATAGGAACTGGGAGAATGGGATGGAATCCTTATAGGATGTGGAGTGTGAAAAGCTGTAGTGAAGTTTGCTATGGGAGTCAGTGGCTTTGGAGTGAATGGCAGTGTACAGTTGATTTCCTGAAATGGAGAATGAGAGGTCAAGGAAAGGAAGGAAAAAGTTGGAAATGCACAATCTTAAAGCTTTTGAGGGATAGAAAATGGAAACAAAATTAACAAATTTTTCAAAGTCCAGTGAAAGCATGAAGCAAAACTGAATCAATCATTAAAGTACCAAAGGAAAGAATTGTGTGAGTGGGTCAGTGTAGGCCTAGAAAAGGATTGTTCCACAGACCCTATTAAAAGGCAGGCATAACTGGACCCATTCGGATGCCCATAGCCACCTTTTGACTTGGCAGAAGTGAAACGAATGAAAGGAGTAATTGTTCAGTGAGAGAACAATTTCAGCCAGGCAGAGGCGGGTGGTGGTGGATGGGGATTGCTCAGGCTTCTGGTTGAAGAAGAAACCAGACACTCTCAGACCATCTTGGTTGGGGATGGAGGTATAGAGGGTTTGGACATCCAAGGTGAAGAGGAGGCAGTTATGGCCAGGGAACTGGAAATTGTCAATGTGGCAGAGAACTTCAGAGGAATCACAGATGAAGGTGGGCAGGGTCAGATAAATGGAGAAAGGATGAAGTTAAGGTAGGAGGAAATGAGCTCAGTACGGCAGGAACAGACTGATATGATTGTCTTACTAGCACAGTCTGGCTAGTGGATTTTTGGAGGAGGTAGAAGCTGGCTATTTAAGGGTTGGAGATGATAATGGCTGCAATGGTTGGGGGGGGGAAGATCTCTGGTAGTAATGAGGTCTGTGACATTGCAAGGCCTGGGGTTGGGGGTAGTAACCTTTGGAGGACAGAAAGGGATGGCATCCGAAGAAAAGAAGGAAAGGGATCAACCCTGAATGACGGAAGGGGATTGGATCCCCAAAAAGCGGAGTTGGTTGTAATTGATGGAAGTGAGTCATCTCAGCTCCAGGACATCTCAGCAGGAGTTCCTTAGAGGAGTATCCCAGACTCAATCATCTTCAGCTACTTCATCAATGACCTTCCCTCCATGGAAAGGCCAGGAATGGGGCTCGATGTTTACTGATGAACATGGGGTGCACGAGAACATTACCACTTACAAATTTCCCTCCAAGACGCTCACTGTCTGATTTGAGAATATTTCACCATTCCTTCAATATCACTGGGGCAAAGTCCTGGAACTCCTTTACCAACTGCTTCATGAATGTCCCTGCAGCTGAGGGAATGTAGCAGCTCAAGAAGATAGCTCACCATTCCCTTCTCCAGGGCAATTAGGGATCACCAATAAAGGCTGACCAACCATATAATGCTCACATCCCCTTGAACAATGAAAAAATTTAAAAGTTCCAAGTTGGTATAGTGTATATCTGATCCCAATTTTCACTGAGGCCATAGAGGTCACTAATTTGGAAGGTGCTGGTGGAGGAAGTTCTCGTGCCTTATTGAATTGTGCTTTGTAGTTATTTTTATTGCAATGAAAATAATAGGAAGAAGCTTCCAGGAGTGACACTGAAAGAACGACAATATATTTCCCAGTCAGGACTTTGAGTGACATGGAGGGGAACCTGTAGGTGGTAATGTTTCCATTGGATCTGCTGCCCTTGTCCTTTCTTTCTGATGCTGTGATTTGGAGTTAGGAAAGTGCTATCTGAGGAGATTTGGTGAGTTGCTACAGTGTATTTTGCTACTGAGTGTCAATGAAAAGAGTGAATATGGATGTGGTGCCAACCAAGCAGCTGTTTTGTCCTGAAAAATTTTAAGCTTCTTGAATATTGTTGGAGCTGGATGTACGTTTTTTTTTCCCTGAGCTAGAAGGTTTGTTTTGAGACATTTCGTCAACATACTAGGTAACATCATCAGTGAGCATCCAGTGAAGCACTGGTGATATGACCCACTTTCTATTTATGTGTTTATGTTTCCTTAGTTGGTGATGTCATTTCCTGTTCTTTTTCTCAGAGAGTGGTAAATGATGTCCAATTGGTGTGTTGTTGATCGAGTTCCGATTGGAATGACATGCTTCTAGAAGTTCTTATGTGTCTTTGTTTGGCTTGTCCTAGAATGGATGTGTTATCCCAGTCGAAGTGGTGTCCTTCTCCATCTGTATGTGAAGATACTAGTGACAGTGTGCGATGTCTTTTTTCGGCTACCTGATGTTCATGTATTCTAGGGGCTAGTTTTCTGCCTGTTTTTCCAATGTAGTGTTTGTTACAGTTCTTACAAGGTATTTTGTAGATGACATTAGTTTTGCTTTGTATGTTCTTTCAAGTTCAATAGCTGCTGTTTTAGTGTGTTGGTGGGTTTGTGGGCTACCATGATGCCAAGAGGTCTGAGTAGTCTGGCAGTCATTTCCAAGATGTTTTTGATGTTGGGGAAAGTGGCTAGAGTTTTTGGATGTGTTTTTTCTGCTTGTTTGAGTTGGTTGCTGAGAAAGCGGTGGACTGTGTTCATTGGGTACCCGTTCATTTTGAATATGTTGTGCCGGTGATTTTCCTCTACTTCCTTGGTGGTTGCTCTGTGCTGCAGTGGGTGGTGGCCTGTTGAAATAATGTTCTAATGCAGCTTCGTTTGTTGGTGTTGGGATGACTGCTTCTGTTTGATCTGTATGTGTTGTTTTCCTGTGGATGCTGGTTTGAAGATCCCCATTGGCTGTGTGCTCTATTGTGACATTTAGGAATGGCGTTTGTTATTGGTTTCCTCCTCTTTAGTGAATTTTATACCACTAAGGATATTATTGATGGTCTGGAAGATTTCCTCTAATTTGTTTTGTTCAATGATGAAAAGGTGTCATCTACATAGCAGACTCAAAGTTTGGGTTGGATGATTGGCAGAGCTGTTTGCTCAAGTCTCTGCATTTCTGTCTCTGCTAAAAACCCTGAAATTGGAGATCCCATGGTTTTCCATTGGTTTGTTTGTACCTTTTGTTATTGTAGGTGAAGTGGGTGGTATGTCATAGGTCCACTAACTTGACGATACTGTCCTTGCTGATGAAGTTGGTGGTGTTTGATGTATGTATCTTTGGTTCTTCTAATAATGTAGTCAGTGTTACTTTGACTCTGTTGATGTTAATGGATGTAAACAGGGCTGTTACATGAAAGGAGATCATTATTTCATCCTCATCTATCTTGGTGTCTTTGAAGGTCTTCAGGAATTCTTGGGTGGAGTGAATGGAGTGGTGTGACTCTTTTACTAAGTGTTTTAGTCTTTGGTGTAGTTCCTTGGCTAATCTCTACAATGGTGTACCAGGTAGCAAGACTATATGCCTGAGGGGGGCTCCTGGTTTGTGAATTTTGTGTAATCTGTAGAATATCAAAGACATCAGGATAGATGAGGATAAAATAATGGTCCCGTTTGATGCAACAAACTTACATGCACAACCTCAACCTGAGCTACAAATCTTCTCAAAACTCATTGTTGCAACTGCACTCTTCCAGGCAAGTGTGAATTACTCCATCACACTCCTGACTGATCGATAGGCTTTGGAGTCAGGAGGTGTGTTAATTTACAGGAATCTTACCCTGTGTCCTGTTCTTGTAGCCACAGTTTCATTTGCACTTCTGGTTTCACTCCTTGTCCACAACTGAATGAGCCATTCAAGTAGAGTTAAAAGTGAATCACATTACTGTGAAGTGGGAGGCATGTATAGGTCAGGCCAGGTAAGGATGACAGATTTCCTGCCTAATGGAAATGAGTGCCAGATAGTGTTTGTTTTCTTACGGTGATCGTTCATGTTCAGTACTAGTTTTAATTTCTAGATATTTCCAAAATTAATTTTCATTATATGTCATGGATTGGAAACCATTCCCCAGGACATTAGCCTCTGAAGAAGGCAGGTCTCCACATTTTCCTCTCAGCCAGTAGGGAGGGAGGATAGCAACTGTGAAGTTCTCAGCCTATGTGAGCTGTAGGTTCCTTCACCCTCAGACACGCTCATCCAATGAGGGCTTAGGAGGTGTTGGGTCTCCCTTGTCCTCATCCAATGCCGATAGAGCAGGGATCTAATTGGAGCTTGAATCCTCAATGATGTTGTCACTGGTCTCTCTCCCAGAACACTGAAGCCAGTTTGAACACAACAAATGAGTAAGGGTGTGAAAGACTGCAGGAGGTTTCACAGACGGCAATGGATTGGTCCATAAATCCCAGCCTCATCTCTTTCTCTCTCTCTTTCTCTCTTTCCTTCTCACTGCCTCTGACCAACTGAAAGAGCCCAGGAGAAGAAGCCAACCCGAGAGTTCCAAGACCAGGTGAAGCCTGGCCCCATTGAGCTGTCAGAGCAGTGACACATCTGAAAATTGTTCCTCATCTTCAACTACCAGACATGGTGCTTCTGGAATTCCAATCTTGTCAATATTGAGCTCCACATGACACCAATAGGAACCATCATCCTCCTGGCTCAGTCCCTCCATCATTATTGAGATAACTTTGTTGCTAAGGTTCCCCACAAATCTGAATCGATTCCCACCATCCCGCTGTATCACAATCTTACACAGTTCACTGTGGGAATGGTCTGGATCAGAATTTGTACACTTAGTGTTAACAAATTTTTAAAGTTTTTGCCATATTGACGGAGCCGGTGAGTGTGAAATTAGTGTCAGGATGGGTGAAGCTGCAGTGTAAGACAGCGGAGCCTCCTTCCTCAGCCCTCACACCATCCGCGATTGTCATTGACCAACCATGAGTAGAATCCACTGTGAGGGGGGGGGAGAGAGAGAGAGAGAGAGAGAGAGAGAGAGAGAGAGACAGAGAGAGAGAGACAGAGAGAGAGACAGAGAGAATAAGAACACAGCACAAGCATCAAACAGTGAGGTGTAACATTGAATCCGTTAAAGAGTTAGAAAAGATGCAATGCCATACAAGCTCAAAAGTCACATGACAACAGGTTATAGTCCAATAGGTTTATTTGAAGTCAAGGTTTTCAGAGCGCTGCTGCTTTGTCAGGTGCTCCAAAAGGTTGCGATTTCAAATAAATCTGTTGGACTGTAGCCTGATTTTTGACGAGGTAAAAATAATGACTGCAGACACTGGAAACCAGGTTCTGGATCAGTGGTGCTGGAAGAGCACAGCAGTTCAGGCAGCATCCAAGAAGCAGCAAAATCGACGTTTCGGGCAAAAGCCCTTCATCAAGAATAAAGGCAGAGAGCCTGAACCGTGGAGAGATAAACTAGAGGAGGGTGGGGGTGGGGAGAAAGTAGCATAGAGCACTACTCATCCAGAATCTGACTTTTGACCTTGTCCACCCCAGTCCAACACCAGCACTTCCACATCAGGGTTATAAACTGATCTGAGACAATATGGAATGAACTACAGGCTGGAGCACAACACAGGTCTTCAGGTGGTTTGTAAACATCCTGAGGTGAGACTGTGGGTGTTGGTTGAAGAGAAGGTTTGGTGCCTGAGAGTTTTTTGAACTCTCCATTGTTCCAGGAGACCCAGAGTGATCTGAAGAGCAGGACTCAGGGCACTCCCTGCAGAAACGTTTCTATTTCCCATCACTTTCTACCCCAATACTGAGCCAGCCTACAGCAATCGGGCTCATTCAGTCACAGCAGAGGGATGGGGTAAGCAGTGAAGGTGCAGCAGGAGCCTACACAGAGAAATATAGAAGGAGAACTGAAAGTAAGAAGTAACTGACTTAAAAAGTAAATTTGTCATAGTCCTAGAGAACTGTTGTCTCATTAGAGACAAACAACTGTTGGGGGTTTAACCTGAGGGTCACTATGCCTCATACAAGGGACAAGGTTGAGAAGGTGGGACCTTCATGGTCAACTCAGACAGTATGGGAATTAAATCTGCATTGTTGGCATCACTCTACATCGCAAACCAACTGGCCAGCCAACTGAGCTAACTGACCATGAGAAGATGGACCAAGTAAGTCCAAAAATCAGTGTGAACTTTGTCAACTGAATGTACAAGGAAGTGTGGCATGGATGGATGGCATTCACTTGTGAGCAAGATAGATGATTAATGCATGGGGATGTGATACTGTTGTTATCACAGAGACATGGTTGATGGTGGAGCGGGATTGGCAGCTCAATGTTCCAGGGAATACAACAGTGAGATGAAACATGTAGGGGTGTGGGGTGGGGAAATGTCAGACAGGATGTGGTGTTGGAACATTGATCAAAGAGTCAATTGCTGTAACAAGATGGATGATATCTTAGAATGTTCCTCAAAAGAAGCCACATGATACAATGTAGAAACAAAACCATCCACCACCTTCTGTCTCCTACCATCAAGCCAATTTTGTATCTAATTGGCAAGCTCTCCCTGAATCCCATGTGACCTAAATTTACAAATTAAACTACCATGCAGGATCTTGGCAAAGGCTTTACTGAAGTCCATGTAGACAACATCTACTGCTCTGCTCTCATCAAATAGTTTGGTTACATCCTCAAACAATTCAGTCAAGTTTGTCAGACATGATTTCCCATGTAGAAAGCCTTGATGACTACCCCTAGTCAGCCCTTGCCTCTCCAATTCATGTCAATCTTCTCTGTCTGAATTTCTTCTAGAAACATACCGACCGCTGATGTCAGACACAAAGGTTTATAGTACCCAGGCTTCTTCTTACAGTCTTTCTTAAATAAAGTATTATGAAGTTGAAGGTGTGTACTGTACCTTTAACAGGGACTGAATGTTGTTCTGAACTGAGAGCTTACAAGCACCTGTGTACAGTATATGACTAGAGGGCAGTCCCAGAGTATACTGGAAAATTGAAAATGTGTAACACTTGTCTGTGAAATGGATACCTGAGTTTTGGTTGCTGTTTTGACAACAATTCAAATTTAACCAATCAGTTTAAATTATAACACAAGATACTAAAAAACAATTACATTTGAATTTATTGTTTTGCCAACATTGAACCAATGAGACAACCTGCTCTGGGTATATAAAAATGCAAACAATTTTAAAATTTAGAGAGAGAGCAACTGGCATCAAGATAGATCCAAGAAATTAGGAGACACTCTCTATCAGAGGTACCTTTTCATATGCAACCTTCTCACAGTAAAAAGAAAGAAGGTGACCCAGGGAATTCAGAAGCTAGAAGAGTGAAGTCACAGAAGATGACACAGCTGTGTGGTTTTGAAATTAAGTTGATCTGATTTTAGTAAATGTCTTATTGGAACAGTTTATTGTTATGGAGTTGGAGGCAAATAATAAACAGTTAAGAGAAAGGAAGGGGGCTGAGCATTGTGAATAGTTGTTGTTTAATGTTCACTTTTAGGGTTAAAAGTAAATTTTTTTTAAAAAATACTGGAATTTGGAAGTTCTCTGTCACTCATATTTTAATGGAATGTGAGGTGAGGTGGGCTTTTATCGGTGTTTAGTTTAATTAACAGAAGGGTTCACCGCCATGTCATAACAAAAGGCTCAACAGTAACCACCTACCAATCCCTGACACCTCACCCATGTCGATAGATGATACAAATATATGTGCTGGGGCCCTGAAATTTCTTCCCTACTTTCCCACAATGTTGTGGGATACACTTGATCAGGTCCCACCTTTGTGCTATTTTTAAAATCCGCCAGCACTTCCTTTTCTGTAATGTGGACTGTTTTAAGATATCAATATTTATTTTTCATAGAGTTCCCTAGCCTCAATTTCTTTCTCCATAATAAAAACTGATGCAAAATATTCATTTAGTGTCTCCCCTGTGTCCTGTGGTTCCACATATAGACAACCCCATTGATCTTTAAGGGGCCTTTTCTCTCTCTCTCATAGCTCTTTTGCTTTTAATGAAGTTGTAGAATCTGTTTGTATTATCTTTAGCCTTATCTTCTAAGGGTACCTCATATCTCCTTTTCACCCTCCTAAATTCTCTCTTAAGAATGCCTCTACACCACCTGTATTCTCCAAGAGATCCACTTGATCCCAGCTGCCTACACTTAATATATGAGTCCTTCCCATTCTCGACCAGAGCCTCAAAATCCTTTTTCATCCATCATTCCCTATTTTTGTTGTCCTTATCCTTCACTTTAACAGAAACATTACGCCTTTGAACTCTCGTTATCTCGCTTTTGAAAGTCTCTCACTTGCCAGTGATCCCTTTACCTGTGAATATTCAACTCCAATCAAATTTTAAAAGTTCCCATCTCATACCATCAAAATTTACCTTCCTCCAAATTAAGAACTTTAATTTTTATATGAGGCCTATTCTTTTCCATAACTATTTTAACTCTAATAGAATTATGGTTACTGTTCCTGAAGTACTCCTCCACTAACACTTCAGTGACTTGCCCTACCTTATTTCCCAAGTGATTCTTATGTTTTGCTCCTTATCTAGTAGTTACATCTACATATTGGTAAAGAAAATTTTCTTGGAAACATTTAACAAATTTCTACCTTCCAAATCCTTGAGACTATGGCAGTCCCAATTCATGTTTGGGAAGTTAAAACCTTCTGATGTTACAATCCTGTTGTTCTTACATACACCAGAGATCTCACTTCAAGTTTGCTCCTCAATTCCCCTCTGACTATTGGAGGGGCCTATAGTACACTCCCATCAAGATGATCATCCACAAGATTTACAAAGTTATGAGGGACATAGATGACGTGAACAGCTAATGTCTTTTCTCTCGGGTGTGGGCATTCAAAACTGGGAGGCATATTTTTAAGGTGAGGAGAGAAAGATTTATAGAGACCTGAGGGTCAACCTTTCACACACAGGGTGGTTTCTATGTCTAATGAATTGCCAGAGGCAGTGGTAGATGCAGGTACAGCTACAACATTGAAAAGACATTTGGATAGACACATGACCAGGAAAGGTTTGGAGTGATATGGGCCAAATGCAGGCAAGTGGGAATAGTTTAGTTTTGGAAACTTGGTCAGCCTGGACAAGTTGAATCATGGAGTCTGTTTCCCTGTTGTATAACTCTATGACTATAAAACAGGGGCAGTCTCTTTGCTGGGGATGTATTATAGACTCTGAAATAGTCAAGGAGAGAAAGAAAGAGATATATGATGGGTAATCTTATAAAACTGTAAAAGTAGTAGAGGATTTCAACTTTCCTAATATTCAATGGGACAGGCAAAGTGTGAAAGGCTTACTGGGGTTTGAATTGTTAAAATAATTCCCAGAGAGAGACACAGGTAGAGCAAGGACAGGAATGGTTATTGCATGTTCTGGGATTTAGATGTAACAGTAAAATTAGAGAAAATGGTAAAGGGTGTGGCATTGTTAGTCAAGGACAGTATTACGTTGTAGAAAGGACGTTTGAGGATTCTTCTACTGAGGTAGTAAGGACTGAAGTTCAAAACAGGAAAGGAGAGGTACCCTGTTGGGATGGTTTCTATAGGCCTCAGAATAGTTCCAGAGATGTAGAGGATAGGATAGTAAAAATTATCCTCAATAGGAGCGAGAGTGACAGGGTATATGTTATGGAGGACTTTAACTTCCCAAATATTGATGGGGAATACTATAGCTCAAGTACTTTAGATGGGTCAGTTTTTGTCCAGTGTGCGCAGGAGGGTTTCCTGACACAGTATGTAGACAGGCCAACAAGGAGTGAGGCCATATTAAATTTGGTGCTGGGTGAAGAACCCGGCCAGGTGTTAGATTTGGAGGTAGGTGAGCATTTGGTGATAGTGACCACAATTTGGTTATGTTTACTTTAGTGTTGGAAAGGGATAGGTATACACCATTGGGCAAGAGAGTTATAGCTGGAGGAAAGGCAATTACAATGTGATTAGGCAAGAATTAGGATGCATAGGATGGGGAAGGAAACTGCAGGGAATGGGCATAATTGAAATGTGGAGCTTATTCAAGGAAAAGCGATTGCAAATCCTTGATTAGTATGGGTTGAGTGCGGAAGCCGTGGTTTACTAAGGAAGTTGAATCTCTTGACAAGAGGAAGATGAAGGCTTATGTTAGGATGAGATGTGATGGCTCATTTAGGACCTTTGAGTGTTACAAGTTAGCCAGGAAAGATCTAAAGAGAGAACTAGGAGGGGACAAGAGAATTTCTTGTTTGATAGGATCAAGGAAAACCCTAAGGCAAGGCCAATCATGGATAATAGTGGGAAGTTGTGTGTGGAGTCAGAGGAGATAGGGGAAGTGCTAAATGAATACTTTTTGTCAGTATTTTTACTAGAAAAAGACAATGTTGTGAAGGAGAATACTGTGATATAAGCTACTAGACAAGACAAGGTTAAGGTTCACAAGGAGGAGGTGTTAGCAATTCTGCAAAGTGTAAAAATAGGTAAGTCCCCTGGACCCAGATGAGACTTATCCCAAGATTCTCTGTGATGCCAGTGAGGAGATTGCCAAGCCTTTGGCTTTGATCTTTATATTGTCATTGTCTACAGGAATTAGTGCCAGAAGATTGGAGGATAACAAATGGTCCCTGTTCAAGAAGGGGAGTAGAGACAGCCCTAATCACTATAGACCAATGAGCCTTACTTCAGGTGTGGGTAAAGTGTTGGAAAGGGTTATAAAAATAGGATTTATAATCATCTCGAAATAAATAATTGTTTATGGATAGTCAACAGGTTTTGTGGACGGTAGGTCGTGCCTCACAAACTTTTTTGAGTTCTTTGAGAAAGTGACCAAACAAATGAATGAGGGTAAAGCGGTTGATGTGGTGTATATGGATTTCAGTAAGGAGTTTCCCCATGGTCAGTTATTGCACAAAGTATGGAAGGATAAGATTGAAGATAATTTAGCGGTTTGGGTCAGAAAGTGATGGTTGATAGGAAATATTCATCTTGGAGTTTCGTTACTTGTGGTGTACTGCAAGAGTCTGTTTTGGGTCCACTGCTGTTGATCATTTTTATAAATAACCAGGATAGAGCTTGGGAGGATGAGTTAGTAAATTTGCAGATGACACTGAGGTTGGTAGAGTTGTGGATAGTGCTGAAGGATGTTGTAGGTTAAGGAGGGATGTAGATAAGCTGCAGAGCTGGGCTAAGAAAATGCAAATGGAGTTTAATGCAGAAAAGTGTGAGGTGATTCATTTTAGAAGGAGTAACAGGAATGCAGAGTACTGGCTTAATGGTAAGATTCTTGGTAGTGTAGATGAGCAGAGTGATCCTTGAAAGTTGCTACTCAAGTTGATAAGGTTGTTGAAAGACATACAGTGTGTTAGCTTTTATTGGTAGAGGGATTGAATTTCAGAACCATGAGGTCATGCAGCAACTGTACAAAACTCTGGTGCGACCACAATTGGAGTATTGCATACAGTTCTGGCCACCATATTATAGGAAGGGTGTGGTAGCTTTGGAAAGGGCTCAGAGGAGATTTACTAGAATGTTGCCTGGTACAGAGGGAAGGCACTGTGCGGAAGGGCTGAGGGATTTGAGGCTGTTTTCATTAGAGAGAAGAAGGTTGAGAGGTGACTTAATTGAGATACATAAGATAATTGGAAGGTTAGGATGGACAATGAGTGCCTTTTTCCTTAGATGGCGATGGCTTGCATGAGGAGAAATAGCTTTAAATTGAGGGGAATAGATATAGGACAGATGTCAGAGCTGGTTTCTTTACTCAGAATAGTAGGTGTGTGTAATGCACTGCCTGCAATAGTAGCAGACTCGCCAACTTTAAGGGCATTTAAATGATCATTGGATTGGCAAATGGACGAAAATGGAACAATGTAGGATAGACAAGCTTCAGATTGGTTTCACAGGTTGGGGCAACTTCAAGGGCTGAAGAGCTTGTACTGCACTGAAATGTTCTATGTTCTATATTCCATGAGAGATTTTTAAGACAGCACGTAGAGAGTCCAACAAGAGATAGGGTGATGCTGGATCTAACTTGTAGGGAACCACATGTGAGTGATGGATGTGTCAGTGGGGAGCATTTCAATGACAGTGACGAGAATTTAGTACAATTTCAGGTAATTAGGAATGAGGATAAAGTTATGAATGGAGAAAAGGCTGAATTAAACAAGCCAGGATCTGACCAAAGTAGATTGGAGGCAGATGCCTGCAGGAAAATCCATGTCAGAGCAGTGGGAAATATTCAAAAGGTAAATCTAGGGCCAAAGGTGAAGGTGAGGAGTAAGGTCAAAACATTAAGAGGACTCTGAATGGACAGGATTTGAAAAGGGAGAAAAGGAAGTTTATGGTAGTACTGAGCTCTGAAAAGACCAGATGTCCTCAGAGTATGCAAAGTACAACAGGTTACAATGGATAGCAAAGAGTGGACAGGATAAAAAAACACTGTTTGATAATGTTAAGGAATATCCGTGGGAATGTTATCAATATATTAGGGGAAGAGAATAACCAGAGATAGAGTAAAGCCCATTAAGTACTAAAATGGCAATCTGTGTGTGAAGCCAAAGTCATAGCTGAGGCTTCACATGAGTTTTTCCTATCAGTATTCACTGGAGAGAGAAGTAAAACATAGGTATAGAATTCAGGGACAGGACTGTGATAAATATGAACAGATTATCATCTTGAAAGTGGAGTAATTAGTGGTTTTATCCATCTTCAAAGTAATTCCCCAGGCCCAGATCAAATATAGGATGGAAGTGGGTACTGCCGATGGTGGAGACCAGAGTCAAGACTAGAATGGTGCTGGAGAAGGATAGGAGGTTAGGCAGCATCCGAAGAGCAGGAAAAAATGATGTTTCAGGCAAAAGCCCTTAATCGGCCTTCCTGACGAAGGGCTTTTGCCCAAAGCGTTGATTTTTCCTGATCTTTGGATGCTGCCTCACTTCTGTGCTTCTCCAGCATCACTCTAATCTTGACCAAGATCAAACATATCCCAGGCTGTGTCTGGGGCAAGGGAAGAGAATACAGGGGCTCTGAAATTAATTTTCAAATCCTCACTGGCCATAGGAGTGGTGCCAGAGGATTGAAGGACAGCTAATGTTGTGCCATTATTCAAGATGGGTGGTAGTGATAAATCAGGAAACTACAGGCCAGTGTGCCTCACATCAGTGGTGGGGAAACTATTGGAAACAATTCTAAGGGATGAAATGAATTTTTATTTGGAAAGGCAGGATTAATTGAAACTAATCAGCATGGATTTGGAAAGGAATTGGATTGAATTGGATTGAATTGAATTTTTCAACTAGGTGCCAATGTGTGTAGATGACAGTTGATGTAATTACAAGGACTTCAGTAAGCTTCACTTAAGATGGTCTACTCATCTGACTTTCTTCACATTCACCAGATAGGATCCTCTCTATCCCTACATGAAACATGTTAACATAAGCTAACTCAGTGACTCTTTCTAACCCTCCTCCTTGGAGTACTTAAATGGCTTTAGACTTATTTTCATTTTTGATGGCCTGGAGATTTCTTTTCAACCCTCAACTTGGAAACTCCTATACTTTTTAAAAAATCTATATGTATGCTGTTATGACTTCTATTCATCTGAAATCAACTTACTGGTGGTACTTAACCATCTGTTTCTATAGATTGTTAAAGACAACTTTGCAAATATTCAGCATGCAATTCCCAGGGCACTTAGCTGCAGGAACATACTTTCTCAGAAAGGCTGCCTTTACTTCACTGCTCCAGTTCACATTCTGACCCTTTCTTTAAAACAAATCATTCACTTTCTGAACAGGACTGAAAACTAAGCTCTACTTCCTTCTACTTTTGAATTCAAGTTCTGAATTAATAATACTATTTGTAAACTTCCCTCAGACTGTGCCCTCTGGTCCTTGATACCTTCATGAGGGGATACAGCCTTTATCTATGTCATCCTGACCACTCATGATTTTGGACATCTTAATGCTCTCAGCCTTCTCTTTGACTGCTATCCATTCTTAACCCAGTGGTATAATGACCTCTCATTATTTTGATGTGCAGTTTGTAACAAGAGGAAACACGCTATCTCTATGCACTCTGTCAAAATATTGCACTATTTGAAATATTTCTGTTGGTTATCCCTTTGTTATGGTGCCAAAATAATGTGTGTTTTTATTTGATGGGAATATTTTGATTCACTGGGAGACTATGTTTATTATAAATCTGACTGCTAATGGCTGCTTCAGACTATCTGTCAACCATGGGAATAACTCATCATATCCTGATGAAGTATGTAGTGATTGACAGCAGTTTAAGGTGCATTCATGTACAGGTGGATATTATCACAACATCTTCTCAATGATGAGATAGTAGAACTGACTCTCCACTTTCCCTTTAATTCATTTTGTGAATTAAAGTCCATTAATGGTAACAACCTTTGGTGAGGACCTGAATAGACTGAAGGCTAAACCTGGAGTGTCTTGAACCCAGATCTTCTTTAAGCAGGGACACTCTCTATTGGTCCACAATAATATCCTGCACATTGAACAGGACAGAATTAAAAGAAACTCACTGTCACTTAACTCACCAAGACCATAATACCGGTTCCCAGCAAATCTTTCTCCTTCACAGCCCAATCAGTAATGGTACAGAGGCCAGAGGCAGCTGTACCGAAAGGCACTGGAGAAACTGCAAAAAAAGATTGAAATGGATTTCAGCAGATCTGAATGATTCACTAGGAAATGCCAAGAGGGAGGGTTGTTGCTTCAAAACTACCCATTGAAGCAATGAAGAAAGACAGGAACAAGGCCATTGGTCAGCAGTTGTGAAGAAAATTGAAGATTCTATGTGATTCACTTAAAACAGGTGACGGCCAATAATAAGGAAACAGTGGCATAGTGGTTTTATCAGGAGGCTATAAATCTCAAGATCCAGGTCATGTTCTGGGGAATGGGGTTCAAAACCCACCATGGTAGAGTTTAATTTTTTTAAAAAAATCTTGAAGTAAAAGTCTCATGGGGACCGATATCTGTCAAGAAGGAAATCTGTCATGCTTTCCTGCTGGGCCCATGTGTGACTCTTGACCCAAAGCATTGTGGGTAACTCTGAAGGCCTTCTGGGCAATTAGGGATGGACAATGAATGCTGGCCCAGGCAGTGACAACTGAATCCTATGAATGACGGATAAGGGCAGGAATGATAATAATGATTGAGGGGAGGTGAAGGCCTAGTGGTATTATCACTGGACGGTTAACTCAAAGACCCAGATAACGTTCTGGGGACACAGGTTCGAACCCCATCATGACAGATGGGGGAATTTGAATTCAATAAATTACCTGGGAAGAAAGGTGTCTAAGGATGACCATAAATTGACATTGTTGATTGTTGGGAAAAAAAGCATTTGCTTCACCAATGTCCTTAGGGAAGGAAGCTCCGTCCTTACCCAGTCTGGGCTACATGTGACTCCAGACCCACAGCAATTTGGTGGACTCTCAACTGTCCTCTGGGCAATTAGGGATGGGTAATAAATGCTGCCAAGCCAGTGATGCCCTCATCCTGTGAATGAATTAAAAAGAAAAAAAAAACCAAAGAATCCATGCAAGGTGACAAGGCCAAACCCATATTGTCCTCAGGATTCAGGAATTTCTGACGATGAGCAATCTATCAGGTCGCTCCTCAGCCTCTGTCTTCCCAGTGATAACAATCCAAATTTCTCCATCCCTCCTCATAACTTAAACCCGCCAGACCAGGCAATATCCTGGTAAACGTTCTCTGCATCCCCTCCAAAGCATCCACATCGTCTGGTAGTGTGACGACCAGAATTGTATACAGTATTCCTAATGTCTCCGAACTAAACTTTTAAATATCTGCAATGTAATTTGCCATCTTTTATGTTCAATGATCCGGCTGATGAAGGCTAGCATGCTCTATGCCTTGTTGACCACCTTATCCACCTGTGTTGCTATTTTCAGTGATCTGTGGACAAGTAAACCCAGATCCCTCTGTACCTCAATACTCATAAGAGTTCTGCTGTTTATTGTATAACTTACACTTAAATTTGATCTTTCAAAATACATCACCTTACATTTGGCCAGATTAAAATCCATCTATAATTTCTCTGACCAAATCTGCAATCTAATCCATATCCCACTGTATCTCTTGACAATCCTCCCCAATTTCTCTAATTCTGCCAATTTTGGTGTCATCCGCAAATTTATTAATGGGGACCTGTAAGTCATTTATATATATTACAAACATCAAAGGGCCCAGCACTGATCCCTGTGGAATGCCACTAATTACTGATTTCCATTCCAAAAAACACCCTTCCACTGTTACTCTCTGTCTTCCATGACCAAGTCATTTCTGTATCCATTTAGCCAGCTCACCTCAGATCCCATGAGACTCTACCTTATGTAGGTAAAAAGAATGACTGCAGACGCTGGAAACCAGATTCTGGATTAGTGGTGCTGGAAGAGCACAGCAGTTCAGGCAGCATCCAAGGAGCAGCGAAATCGACGTTTCAGGCAAAAGCCCTTAATCAGTTGATTACTGGTTGACTGACAGTAGTTAAAACTCATCATATTGATAAAATAGTGTTGAGTCTGAAATAGACAAGATGTAACTTTCTATGCTGAGTTTAGTTTCTATCTAACATAAACATGGAGTAATGTCACTGCATATCTTTTAGTAAATCTCAATGATCAGCCAACAACAGGGTTTGGTTTATGTCCAGTAACAAATTCCACCTTTCTATGTTCTGTATTTGTAGTATTCTTTGTCAGAAATAACAGCAAATGCTTTTATTTCATCATTGTTAATTCTCAGTCAGTTTTGCTCCAGCATCTCTCTGAATCCTGGCTTTGCCTTCAGTATTCTGTATCTCCCCTCACACTCTGGAAGGTCACATGAGTTTCTGTGGGCTTTATGCCACTTGGAACTCTGATGGGAATGTTTTGGCAGCTTCAGGTAAGCGATGGTATCCTGCCTTCACTTTTTGTATAGCAACTGATTTCTCCCTGATGAAGAAACATCAGTGAAGGAAAAGGCACATCATGCTAAACAGTAGCAGGTTTGGGAATGACATGCCAGACAGCAGATGGGTCATCAAGGAGGAGACAATTGTTATGGTTTCAAATCCAATTCAAAAGGTCAGTATTAGAAAGTACTTACTGTGACCCCGTACTGAGACTGACAGCAGGACTGCAGAAAGACAAACATAGAGAGACCTCATCGTTAATATTCACCATTTCACCCATTTCACTCACTTACTCTTGTCCTTTTACAGAAAACGTTAGCTAACTTCCTGTGCACTGCCAAAGAAACATTGGTCAATTTGACAAGTTGCGAACAGCAAAAGGGAAGTCTGTGTATTTTCAACAGCAGCTGAGAGAGTGACAAAATTGAGGCACCAACCACAGCAACTGTTGAGAAAAGGAGATGTTGCATCGCCTTCCAATACTTTCCTGAAATTCCTCATTTACATCATTTAACACTTCGCCAGCTGGACCGGGTTAGAGGCAAACTGAAGCTCCCTTCATACTGTCCCCATCCAACACTCCCTGGACAGGGACAGAATGTGGTCCACAGAGTAAAGCTGAATCTGCACTGTCCTTGGCAAATACACCCAGGACAGGACAGCATTGGGTTAGGGACAGAGTAAAGCTTCTTCTGCTCTTCTGAACTGTAATTAACCTGTGGTAAAGCACCCTCGACATTGTCCCCATGAAACACTTTCAGGGGCAGGTCCAGCATGAGGTAAGATACAGAATAAGACTCCACCTGCTTATTTACAACTGAAAGGGAACAGAAAACAAAGGTCTTTGAAAACTGTCCCCATCAAACATTTCCACAACAGGTGCAGCACAGGCTCAGATACAGAGTAAAACAGCCTCCACACTGCTCCCATCAAATGCTCTGAGGACAGGACCAGCACAGGATCAGATAAAGACTTTACCTCCATCTCTCTGGTCGTCCAGGTCCTTCTGCACTGCTGAAGGTAGAGTCACTGGAGACTCAGATAGAGGCTGTTATTTTAGACCTTTTGTCCTGAACAGACATCATGGAGGTAGGGTCTGACAGAGGATCACAGATCTCTGGCAAGTTAGTCACTAATCCATGCATTAAAAAGTTGCACACAAACTTATTTTAGTCCCTTCAAAATCAACCACAGGGTTTAACAGTACAACAAATCCTGTTGTGGCTACTGAAGCCAGTGTGTGGTTTGCATGTTACTTTTGCAGTTCTCACAATTTCCTTCTCAGAGCTGTAAAACTTTTGTCTGTATCTAGAATTTTTTTGGATAAGTCCAAGCTGCACTAATGTTTTTAAAAACATTTTTATCCACCTGTCTCTCATTCCAAGAGGAAAATAGCCTGCAATAAAGCAAAAAGAGTCAAGATGGAGAGTCAAGATGCTTCCATGGAGAGCATCCTGACTCTGACTGCCCCGAGCAGGGCCTGGACAGATCGGAGGCTGCACTCGGCTGGGTGTACCAGAGGCCCCTGAGAAAGGCTGTCTCCCTGACTCAACTGTGGATGACAGACAACTGTAACAAGCTTCCTGTGTCTGTGCTAAATGCTGAATGTGACTGTAGGGCACTATACAGGCAGGAGGGCACCATCTCTGATCACAATGACATTTTACATTTATTTTAAAATCCCTCTGAACCTTATATTTTGTAGCAATCCCCAATTTATAATTTGGTTCTTTAGTTTTACTAGTCATTTCAGAACAACAATTGACACAAAATATTTCAGTGTCAATTTGCTGACCTCAGACTGCTGGGCAATATCAGGGCGAGAGTGTGTTAACTCCACCCACAACAGCAGTTTTATTTCAATTCTAAAGTTACATTGAAACTTTTGAATTTGTTACAGTGCTCCTTTAAGACACTTTAACTTTAAGTTTAGTTTCATTAGTTAAACTTATGTTGATTATTTTGAAGCAAAGGATACAAATAGACATTGCAATACGCACAGCTATATGTTCAGCCAGTTTCAAACACATGGTACCACAGGAGCTGCAGTGCATCATTCAGGGGATGACATTTTAATTACAATTAGAACATTTCCTTTGAAGATTTGACTTTAATTTTTACAATGCCTTTATAGATTGTTACTTAAATTCATTTGATTTCATAGATTGTCAAAAAGAGACTACCAAGCGTAATTTGCTGTAAGTGTTAAGATCTGTTCTTGGGAAAACGTTAGAATCCATTATTAAGGAGGTGGTGTCAGGTTTTAGATAATTATAATGCAATCAGGCAGAATCAACATGGTTTGAGAAAGGGAAATAATGTTTGATTGATTTTTCAGAATTCTTTCAGGAGGTGACAATCAACATGAAGAAAGGGGACCTGAAAGATTACTGAGGGTTACTGGATCCGAAATGTTCAGAACATAAAAACTAGGAGCAGGAGTAGGCCATCTGGCCCTTCAAGTCTGCTCCACCATTCAATATGTTCATGGCTGATCTTTTCATGACCTCAGCTCCACTTATCCACTCTCTCTCCATAATCCTTAATTCCTTCACTCATCAAAAAATTTTAACTTTAAAAACATTTCCTGAGGAAGCCTCAACTACTTCACTGGGCAAGGAATTCCACAGATTCACAACCCTCTGGGTGAAGAAGTTCTTTGTCATTTCAGTTCTAAATCTGTTCCCCTTAATTTTGAGGCTATGCCCTCTTGAACATAGTGAGCCTCTTCTGCACTCCTCTAGCTTATCCTTCCTCAAGTAAGGAGATCAAAACTGCATGCAGTACTTCAGGTGTGGCTTCAACAACACCTTATACAGATGCAACATGACTTCCCTGTTTTAAACTCAATCCCTTTATCAATGAAGGACAAAATTCCTGGATGTAAGTTTATTTGTTGAGTTGGAAGGTTCGTTTTCAGATGTTTTGTCACCATTCTAGGTAACATCATCAGTGAAGCACTGGTGATATGGTCCACCATTTATTTATGTGTTTAGGTTTCCTTGGGTTGGTGATGTCATTTCCTGTGGTGATGTAATTTCCTATGGTGATATCATTTCCCGTTTTTTTTTCTCATGAGGTGGCAAATGGGATCCAAGTCAATGTATTTGTAGATAGAGTTCCGGTTGGGATGCCATGCTTCTAGGGATTCTCACACGTGTCTCTGTTTGCCTTGTCCTAGGATGGATGTGTTATCCCAATTGAAGTGGTGTCCTTCTTCATCTGTATGTCAGGATACTAGTGAGAGTGGGTCATGTCTGTTTGTGGGTAGTGGATGTTCATATATCCTGGTGGCTAGTTTTTTGCCTGTTTGTCCAATGTACTGTTTGTTACAGTTCTTGCAAGGTATTTTGTAAATGATTTTTGCCTTTTTAATTACCTGTTGCTAAGTCCTTTTTACTGTTATTCCTACTAAAATGGATGACTTCACAGTTATTAACATTGTACTCCATTTGCTAGACCTTTGCCCATTCACTTAAAGTATCTATGTCTCTCTGCAAAGTTTCGTAGTCCTGTGCACAATTTGTCCTACCACTCATCTTAGTGTCATCCTCAAACTTTGACACACCACACATGGCCCCCAATTCCAAATCATCTATATAAATTGTGAATAATTGCAGTCACAACAATGATCCCTGAGGCATACCACTAGTCACCAATCATCATCAAAAAAGCACTAATTTATTCTCACTCTTTGCATTTTGTTAATTAATCAATCCTCTATCCATGCTAATATATTACCCAGAACACCATGCATCCTTGTCTTATGCAGCAGCTTTTTGTGCAGCACTTTGTTAAATGCCTTTTGAAAATCTCGATACACCCTGTTGTCTACTGTGCTCGTAATGTCTTCATAGAATCCAAGCAGATTAGTATAGCACTACGTGCCTTTCATGAACCCATGCTGCTTCTGTAGCAATGAGATAAATTTCTATCTAGATGTCTTGCTACTTCCTCCTTGATAATAAACTAAAGCATTTTTTCCCACTACAGAATTTAAGCTAACCAGCCTATAATTCTCCACCTTCTATTTAAACAATGGTGCCACATTTGGTTTAGATTAGATTACTTACAGTGTGGAAACAGGCCCTGCGGCCCAACAGGTCCACACCGAACTGCTGAAGCACATTGCCCTACGTTTACCCCTGCACCTAACACTATGGGCAATTTAGCATGGCCAATTCAACTAACCTCCATATTTTTGGACTGTGGGAGGAAACCGGAGTACCCAGAGGAAACCCACACGGACACGGGGAGAATGCGCAAACTCCTCACAGGTCAGTCACCTGAGGTGGGAATTGAACCTCGGTCTCTGGCACGGTGAGGCAGCACTGCTAACCACTGTGCTACCGTGCCGCCCATGTTTTCCAATCTGGTGGAACTGTCCCAGAGTCCAGTGAATTTTCAGAAATTTTCACAAGTACATTTGCGATTACCCCGTCATCTCTTTTCGCAGGCCAGGATGCATTCCATCAGGGCCGGGAGACTTGTCTGCCTTTAACTCCATTTCTCTGATTTCTCTCCACAGATGCTGCCAGACTTGCTGAGTTTTTCCAATAATTTTTGTTTTTGGTGGAGAAACTGTGTTATAACAGGATTTCCAAAATGTGTTCGATAAACCTTTATAATGTATTGATGGGATATAGGGGTGTGTGAGGGATGTCGGTTGGGCCAGCATTTATTGCTAACAACTTCATAAATGTCCTTCAAGGAATGGAATCTGCTGTCCTTACCAGGTCTGGCCTTTGTCTGGATTTGGTTCTACACAATGTGATTACATGTTTGAGCTGAATCTCACATTGTTTTGAAGTGTATGATGTTTAGAGAGATTCTCACTTTCAGGATCAGTGAGACTTCTCGCTATATCTTACCAAATGCACATCCTTAATTACCTACCGCACCCCTGTGGCATCCCCCACATACAATCCTATCCTGATTTTACCAAGGCTATTCCTGAACCAACTTGCCACTCACCAGTAAACCACTGAAAGGCTGATATCCCTTGCGCCTACACCATCTCCTCATCGCACTCAGAACAGACAATTGTTTGACTTACATAGAATCGTAGAGTCATTGGGATGTACAGCATGAAAACAGACCTTTTGGTCCAACTCATCCATGCTGACCAGATATCCAAACCTAAATTAGTCCTGCTTGTCAGGAGTTGACCCGTATCTCTCTTAACCCTTGCTATTCATATACCTATCCACATGCCTTTAAAATGTCGTAGTTGTACCAGCCTCCAACACTTCCTCTGTTAGCTCATTCCATACATGCACCACCCTTTGCATGAAAAAGTTGCCTCTTTAGATAATTTAAAATCTTTCCTCTCTCACCCTAAGCCAATGCTGTCTAATTCTGGACTCCCACGACCCAGGGAAAAGACCTGTCTATTTACCCTATCCATGCCCTCCACTTTTATAAACATCAATAGGGTCACCCCTCAGCCTCCGATGCTCCAGGGAAAACAGCCCCAGCCTATTCAGCCTGTCCCTATAGCTGAAACAGTCCAACCCTGGCAACATCCTTGTAAATTTTTTCAGAACCCTTTCAAGTTTCACAACATCCTTCTGATAGGAGAAAGAACAGAATTGCACATTATATTCCAAAAGTGGCCTAAACAATGTCCTATACAGCCGTTACATGATCTTCCAAATCCAATAAAGGAAAGCCTACCAAACACCTTCTTCACTATCTTATCTACCTGCGATTCCACTTTCAAGGAACTATGAACCTGAACTCCAAGTTTAGCAACACCCCCAGGACTTTACGATTAAGTATATGGGTCCTGCCCTGATTTGCCTTCACAAAATGCAGCACCTCACATTTATCTAAATTAACTTCATCTGCCACTCCTCGGCCCATTGGCCCATCTGATCAAGATCCCTTGTACTCTGAGATAAACTTCTACACTATCCGCTACACCTCCAATTTTGGTGTCATTGACAAGCTTACCAACTCTGCCTCCTATGTTCACATCCAAATCATTTATTTAAATGATGAAAAGCAGTGGACCCAGCACTGATCCTTGTGGTACACCATTAAAAAGCAATCTTTGACTACCACCCTCTGTCTTCTACCTTTGAGCCAGTTCTGTATTCAAAAGGCTCATTCTTGCTGTATTCCATGTGATCTAATCTTGTGAACCTGTCCACCAGGAGGAACCTTGTAGAATGCTCATATAGATCACACTCCACTGCTCTGTCCTCATCAGTCCTCTTCACAACTTTTTCAAAAAACTCCATCAAGTTAGTGAGACATGACAAATGATGACAACACTGTTGGAAGCTGCACAAATTATCGTTCACATTTAGCCAGCATTTACCTCTTTTTAAGTCCTTGACAATAAATATCTGCATCATTGGGGAGCCAGTGTTCAGTTGGCAACACCAACGGCAAAGTGCCAATTACTTCCACCAGCAGATGATCCCTCTCCATTATTACTCTGTATGCTTTGCAAGTAGATGATGAAATGACTGCAAATTAAATGTAACTTGAGTTTGTAAGTGTCTGCTTCGTGTATTTGACTCTTCAATGTCCTGGCATCCAGTAGAGGTGGATCCCAGGCTTTTACTGTCAAAGTGACATTGACTCTAACTATCCTAGGCATTGACCAATGAACTCCCCAGTCCTTTCAGCAGTGATTCCCTCACTGTCTCTCCTGAACTTTTGATAGCTTGGTGCCCAGGATCGTATTCACTCCAGATCCCTGAGCGACTTTGATGAACTGACCGACTAGATACCTGACCATGACCCAAGATTCCCCTGACTGCTACTGCTGTTGTAGGTGTTAAGCTGTAGTCTCAATTTGTACTGCACAGCAATATGTCTCTACAAGCTGAATAAATCAGACATGAATGGCAAGGGACCAGTCTGTATACCTGTGCTGAAGAGCATGTGAATACAGCAGTGCTGAGAGCTTTCAGCTTTGGCTGAAGCAGCAATGCACTGACAGGCAATGCACTGAATGGCACAGCACAGCATTGCCTGATAAGGTAAGGCAAGGGAAGGAATGGCTACTATGAGTATGTAGGTCAGTGCTAACTGAGCAAGAGCCAAGAAAACAAATGGGCAGCCATGAAACACAAACATAAAGCAAAGAACCACAGAAGCTGGAAATCAGAAACAGTTAAAGAAACTGCTGGAAAACCTCAACAGGTCTACCAGCATCTGTGAAGGAAGAGGAGAGTTAATGTTTTCACTACAATGACCCTTCATCAGGAATCACAGACAGACAAATACACACAAACTAAATGTAAAGGTCAGCCTCGGGGGAATGAATAGCTATTAATGGGGGCTATTAGAAGCTGACAATAGGTAACTTGAGGTCGCAGTCCATGTGATGATAAGGCCTGGTGTGTGGACCCTGAGATGTAGCCCAGACCAAACCAAGAGCCGGATGCCTGTCCCTCTGAACAAAGTATCCCTGCAACAATCTTTCAATGTTAATTGCCCTCAATGTGGGTCTGTGCTTTCAAAGTGACCCGTCAATGTATTGGAGAGCTGCCATGAAGGCCATGAGGGGTTGGTTAATGTTGGGATGCTAATGTCTGTTGATGATGGGCGTGTGTGGATGATGCCTGTGGATCATTCCCTGTTTTGTGCTGAGCAACACGGAGGCTCCTCACAGCCAGCGGTGAGCTGAAGTCTCCAGGTACCTGCTCTGTCCTCCATGTTGAGGATTCATGAGGTCTAGCTTGCTCGGCATGTTTGGTAAGATAGCAAACTGAATGTTAATCAGGAAGGTGTGGGCAGTAATAAGATGTTTAAAAAGTTATAATGCCCCTTAATTCCCAATTTACTGCTGCCCAGTGATTGACCTACCTCACTGCTCAACAAATCTATTAAAGATGCAGCGAGATGTTCCCGATACCAAGATAGACCTCAGTGCACTTCTCATCTGATTCCACCACAAATTTGATCTTGGCTCATCACTCAGGCCCCTATAGGATTACACCCATAATCTCAGCAGCATTAGCTGTGACAATGGGGTAGACCCAAATGAACCAGTGTCCATTATTCAAAGTTCTCCCTGATGTCCTAGCCAATGTTAATCCCTGAACCAGCTGCACTGAAACTAATGTCTGGTGGTTATCACATCACTGTTTATCAGGGAATGAAAAAAGGAGACTAAAAGAAGTAAATGCATATTCAAACATAAATCTGAAGTTTACAAATTGTCCAGTGTAATTCACAATCTGAAAAATAATACTTAGAAATTATAATTGTTTCCTTTCTGAGTCAGAGAGATCGAGAGATTAACATCATTAGCACAATGAAAACACATACCTTTTGGCATCTTAATGTTTACTGAGCGATCTAGAAAACCGTTATTAAATACATCTTTGATGCAGCCAGTTGTCCAACACAATGATCCCTGGGGATGAGCAATGAAATCTGTCCCACATCAAAGAAAAGACATTGATGGAGATACAGAAATTAAATATAAAATCTACTGACGCAATATACATATATTCAATATCATACTACATATATGACTATGTAGATGGATATGGTTACATCTCACCCCAGTAGCTATTGGAAATCAAACCTTACTATTCCCTGAGTTATCACAAAATTTAAAACTTTTATGGAAGTTCACGAAATTCCCGGATTTATCTGCGTTTTATTCGCAGGTTGACAAAAAGCGCAAGGATTACTATTTATTACAAGTAAATAGACTGTAATTCCAGAGAAATAATGACTAATCATTGACATGTAACACTACTAGTTAAAATTCTATGCGCACGCACACACAGACACGCACACACACAGATGCACACACACACACACACATAGACAGACAGAAACTAATCATTCTTCTGTAGGTGGAGGGAAAACACAGAAAACAGTTTCGTTGACCCCTGTTCACAGGATCCGCTGAGATGATTCTTGTGCTGATCAGAATATTGCTTCTCTAGATGCTGTTTACAAGAGATACAGAGTGATTTACAAAAAAATCTGTCTTACTAATTAAAGGTCAGAACTTTCTGCTATTGCTGAAGGAAAAGAAAATCAGCTTGTCACCCTAAAATTTAAAGTAGCTTTTATTGTAGGGAATGGAGCTGGTGATGAACAGTACCCAGCTGGTGGAGGTCTGATGGCTTCTCCCTGTTTTGTTCACATCCACAAGTTGTTCAGTTGCCTGGGACCCAATCACATAGTTGTTGGCAGCAAGAAAGTCTTTGTCATTGATCACTGATCATTAATCCAAAGACCACTCAGATACATATTGCCAGTCGAATGTCCATTTGTACACGCCCTTGTCTCCAGTTTGTCTGCAACCTCTCCTGCTACTGTCTGACCCAGCAGCTATGCAAACAGTACTTACAATGAGTGTCAGGTTACTTGTTTTTAAAAACATGCAATAATCCTTCATCAGTCTTTGGGTTTCAAATAATTCTGATTCATTTCAGTCCACAATTTAAAATACAGAAGGAGAAAAAGGCACAGACTTGATTTTTTTTAGATTTTCTACAGGCCCTTCAGCTCAACCAGTCCACACCGACCCTCCGAAAAGTAACCCATCCAATTCACCTGACCTATACATTTTTGGACTGAGGGAGGAAACTGGAGCAGACCCATGCAGAACGTGCAAACTCCACACAGACAGTCACCCGAGGCTGGAATCGAACCTGGGATCCTGGTGCTTGAGGCTGCAGTGCTAACCACTGAGCCACCATGCTACCCATTAAACTTGACAAAATATAAAACAAAAACTTCTGAAGCGGAATCATGTCAAGTTTAGGGTTTGTTGAATTCCATGATGCTCATTGAATTTGCCCTGGGAAACAGTGCAGCCTCAGTTACACAGATTCAGTACGTACTGTGAATGCTCACACTTAATGTATGATCACAACAGCTGCATAGGTTACATTCATAGTTTTCACAGTAATAGAAGCAGGATTAGGCCATTCAGCCCATCAAGCCTGCTTCACCATTACTTAAAATCATGGTCAATCTATCCATTGTCTCAGCTCCTCCTACCTGCATTATCTCTATAACCCTTAATTTTCTGACCATGCAAAAACCCATCCAACTTTGTCTTGAATATATTTAATGAAACTACCTCTTTGGCTTACTTGGGCAGAGAATTTCATAGATTCACTACTCTGTGGGAAAATCAATTGCTCCTCATCTCCATCCTAAATTCACTCCTCCAAACTTAAGGCCATGTCCCCGAGTCCTAGTCTCATCCACCAGTGGAAACAAATTACTGTCTCTATCTTATCTATTCATTTCATAATTTTACATGTTTCAATAAGATCCCCTCTCATTCTTCTAAATTCCAGCAAGTACAGTCCGAGGTGGTTCAACCTCTCCTCATAGGTTAACCCTGTCATCTCTGGAATCAACCTGGAGAACCTCCTCTACACTGCCTCCAAAGCCAGCATATTCTTCCTCAAGTAAGAAGACCAGAACTGCACACAATAGTCCAGGTGCGGCCTCACCAAGACTTTGTACAATTGCAGCAGAACCTCCCTGCCCTTAAATTCAATCCCTCCTGCCATATAAGCCAATATTCCATTTGTCTTCCTGATGACCTGTGTACCTGAAAATCAACTTTTAGCGATTCATGTATGAGCACTCCTAAGTCCCTCTGCACAACAGCATGCTGCAAACTTTCACCATTTACATAATAGTCTGACCTACTATATTTACTTCCAAAGTGGATAACCTCACATTTACTATCATTGTATTCCACAAAACAGACTCTTGCCTACTCACTTGACCTGTCTAAATCTCTCTGCAGACCCTTCACATCCTCTGCACAGTTTGCCTTCCCACTAAATTTAGTGTCATCAGCAAATTTGAATACATTACACTTAGTCTCCTTTTCCAAATCATTTATATATATCATAAACAGTTGCAGGCTCAACACTGACCCCTGCAGCACCCCGCTCACCACTGATCTCCAACCAAATAAACACTCATTTATCACAACTCTCTGCTTTCTGTTGGTTGACCAGTCCTCTATCCATGCTAGTACATTCCCTGCAACTCCATGCATTCTTATCTTATGGATGAGTCTTTAATGCACCACCCTATCGAACACCTTCTGGAAATCCAAGTATACAGCATCCACCTTATCCCCTCCATTCACCATGCTTCTTACATCCTCAAAGAACTCCATGAGTTTGTCAAACATGACCTGCCCTTCCTGAATCCGTGCTGTGTCTGCCTGATGGAACCCTTTCCATCTAGATATCTCACTGTTTCTTCTTTAATGATAGCCCTCGGCATTTTCCTGATGACAGATGTTAAGCTAACTGGCTTACAGTTACCTGCTTTTTGCTTAAACCCTCTTTTAGACAGTGGTGTGACATTCATAGTCTAGTTAGTCAAAGCTTTGGCCATTTCAACATTGCCCAATATTAATTACCCTTTCTCATCCTGCAAGGGACCAACATCCACATTAGCCATCCTTTTTCATTTTATATATTTATTAAAACTTTTCCTACCTGTTTTTACATTCCATGCTAGTTTGCATTCATAATCTATCTTTCCTTTCTTTATTGCTTGCTTTGTGGTTCTTTGTTGCTTTTTAAAGTTTTCCCAATCTTCCTGTTTCCCACTGCTTTTGGCTACTTTGTAAGCCTGAGCTTTTAAGTGGCTTTATTTCAAAGAGGTGCCCAGGGCTGACATCACTGGCTCTGCCCATCATTGCCAGTCTCAGTCCAGCCCATAGGTGACCACGAGGGCACTCTGCTTCTCAATGCCCAGTGGGGAAGAGATCCAACACTGGATCAGCTGAGACAGCTCAACCTTCCAGAAACTATGGCAGCGACTGTTTGACAAAAAGCTCTCCACAAGGCAGCAAAAAGAACTTGCTTTCATCATCAGTCCGTGTAAATGTTGATAAAACCACAATGCTGGAGCAGGGGTGGGTAGGATTCACAGGATTGTGACCCAGTGGCAGTGAATGAATGACCATATATTTCCAAGTTGGGATGGTGAGTGTTTTGGAAGGGAACTTGCAGGTGGTGGTGATCCCGTGTAATTGTAGTAGCGAACAGGAATGCAGTGACTGCATCCTCACGGTCAGGAAACTGAACAGTTTTTGGATACATTCCCTGTTCTTCCAAAGAGACAAATTTCAAAAGCTTTTGCCTCTGTATTTTTGAAACATTTCATTGCTTGTGTGTGTTTGAGACTTCTTCAACTCAAGAACCAACTACTGCAGCTTGTGGACGTTTGGTCATCTTACAGGATGTTTTATAATGTTTCAATTCACAATCACCTTGTTAAATGCAAACGGTTCTGAGGCTCAGAGCTCATCAATAAACTGTTCCAGTCTCTGACAGATACAAATCATGGTTAACTCTCTCATATCACACATGTCTCCTTTGGAATATCACTGCAGTGCGGCAACAAAAGAGGTAATATATGTTTCCTGTTTGTTAGTATCACATATAATAGGAAGAGGCCACTCAACCCCCTGTGCCTGTGCTGGCCATTTGAAAAAGCTATTGAAATTAGTTAAACATCTGGTGTCCTTTCCTGAGACTGGTGCATTTAGTCTGTCATGTGACCTCTGGTTCTTTCATCACCACCTTTACCTGGATCCATTTACTAACTGACTGTCCTGCCATTGGGAACAGTTTCTCATGACTTACTTTAGAAAGACTCTTCTTGAACTGGCACAGCCCAATCAAATCTCCCCTGAATCTTCTCTGTTGTAAAGACAACACCAGTTCCTCCAACGAACTGAAGTCTCTCTTCTCTGGAACCATTCAAGTAATCTACTTTGCACAAAAACATCTTCCTTAAAGTATCGTGCACAGAATTGGTCATGAGTCTCCAGCTGGGCTTGAATCGATGTTTTAGAAATGTTCATCCTTGCTTTTCTACTCCATGCTCTTGTCAATAAAAAAAACATTCCTGTTGCCTTTTTAAATCTGTTTCATTAAACCTCCAAGCTTCAAAGACTTCTCAATGTGCATTTCTGCTAACTTTCTGTTCCTGTAACCATTGTAAAATTACACCATTTATCACACCTCTCTTTGTACTTCCTATCATGATGTGTCACTTTACTCTTCCTAGTGTTAACTTTCATTTGGCTGGCTATTTCACCAGCCTATATGCCCCAGAGCCTGTCAGCACTTTTCTCACTCTTCACTGTGGTTTTCAATTTTATGTCATCTGCAAACATTGGAATTTGTCCTGTATCTCTGAGTGCAGATCATTCACAAAGATCAAGAAGAGAATTATATCACCAGCGCTGCACACTTCCCTCCCGTCTGAAATAAAACCACAGACCACAGCGCTCTGCTTCCTGGCCCAAAGCCAATTTCCAAACCACACAGCCAGTAACTTTGAACCTCAACAGCTTCAATTTAAAGAAGATATGCACATTGCACTTCACAGCAGGGGCAAGCCCTATGGCCCATCGAGTTTTCTCCACAATTCATTAAGACCATAACTGATCTGGTTCTGGCTCAATTCTGCTCTCCTACCTTTTCTCCACACTCCTTGAGAATGTCAAAGGCTGGTAGTCAGACAGTATGTGTTAGCACCGAAGCTATAGGGATGAGAGGGATTGGTGAGAGGGGATGGGGTCATTAGTTGACACAAACAGTGAAAGAGTTTCATCCTTTATATTTTGAATCACCCGGGATCACACCTCAGTCCATGATGCACTGCATTCCTCAGACAGCTGTTCTCACCACTTCCTAAGACTCACACTCAGTGTTATGTGCTGTCATATGCACACTCTTGATCTCTTTCTCCAACAGTACCAACTCACGCTGTCTCAAAGCTCTCCTGTACCCCCAGTTCTCCTTTATTGTCTGGCTCATTCAGTGGTCTAATGAGGAGCTTTTTCTCTTCTTTCCAGGCACTAAGGAATATAAGCTGCAACAACTCAGAGGTACCCATACCCTTCTGGAGCCTTTCTCCCCTTCCCATCTCATTTGTCTCTGGTCATTCTCCTAACTCCACTTCTTGTTGAGCATTGATATTCCTTCTGACCTTCCTTTTAACATTCTGTACTCAACAGAAGTCTTACTTATAAATACTTTGCAGCCCAACCTCATTGAATTTCAGACATCTCATGACATTGAACTCTTCTTCCATCGCCTTCACCTCCGTGCCTATTTCTTTGATCAAGCGTCCTCTCTTTGTCTCATGGACCTCTTCACCCACCTCTAACACTCTCCCTCCACCTGTATCCTTCCCTCTGGACTTTTACCTGCCCTCCATCTTTTCATCGAGAACTGCTGACATGACGTTGGTTGCTTCAATTTCTCTGCCTCACCTCATCCATTCAACACTATCTCACGTTGAATTGACAGCTGTCAGGCTATCATGTCCACAACAGTCACTAATCTCATCTCATCTGGGATCTCCCCACCACTCCACAGCTCCAGCTCATATTCCCCCAATTCTGAACTGCCACTTTCTTCCCAAAATCTACAACTGGACTGCCCGGACATACCCTGTGTACCTGCTTCTTTCTGTCTGAGGGACCTTAGCTCTTCTGACCTTGACTCAATTTTTCCTCCCCTTGTCCATCCCTTCCCAACTACATCCATGATTCTTTTGCCACTTTATTTCAGTGTCAGAATTAATGGTTAGTGAGCTCCAGCCACCTTCTCTTCACTGGAGTGGCCACGCGTACCCACCTGGGCCCCAGTTATGCCTCTCTCATTGTGGGGCAAGTGGAACATTCCTCATTCCAGGCCTCTTCAGGTCACTTCCACAACTCTTTCTCCTGTATGTCGATGCCATCATCACTGCTGCTTCCCTCTCTTGTCCAGAATTGGAAAAATTGATCAATTTTGTTTCCAATTTCCACTCAGCTCTCACATTCACCTGATCCATCTGTAACTCCTCCCTTCCTTTTCTGATTCCATTTCTGGGGCTAGGCCAACATTTTGCCACAGTTACCATGATTATCCATTCTCCCTGCTTCCTGTAAAGACTCCATTCCATTTTCCCAGTTTGTCTGTCTCTGTTGCGCCTATTCTGATTATGCCATTTTTCATGTGGTGGGGGATGAGGTCTCAGAAATATTCACCTTTTTCCTCAACCAAGCACCCTCTACCATTGTGGTTGACAACACTCTCAGCTGTGCCTGACCTATCTCCTGCAATTCTTCCCTCATCCCTTCTCTTCTCTACAATAACAGCGATAGAATCCCCCCTTGTCCTCACCTGCTAACCCACCAGCATCCACACCCAGAGGATCATGAACTACCATTTCTGCCAACTCCATCAGGATGCCTCCAGCAGGTACCCATTCCCCTCCCCTCCCTTCCCTTGTTAAACCTCCGCAGTGATCGTTCCCTCCCAACACCCTTCAAACTCCCACGGCCCCTTCCCATGCAATCGAAAGAGGCAACAATTGCTTGTTCAACATTCCTCTCCTCACTATCCAAGGCCCCAGGCACACTGTCCAGGTGAAGCAGCTATTTACTTGCACTTCACTTAATCTAGTCTACTGGATTTGCTGCTCACAATGTGGTCTCCTCTAAACAGGGGAAACAAAGAGCAGACAGGATGAACAGTTTGCAGAACATCTACGTTCTGTTCACAAACATGTCTCCAAGCTTCCCATTGCCTGCCACTTCAACACATCACCTTGTTCCCTGGCCAATATCTCTGTCTCAGGCTTGCTGCAGTCCTCCAGTGAAGCTCAGCACAAGCTGGAAGAACTGCATCTCATTCTCCACATGGAGATCCTGCAGCCCCCTGGCCTCAGTATTGAGTTCTGAATAAACTTACAGCCTGAACCCCTCATTCCATATGCTTTACCCATCCACACAGCTAAGCCCTGACATAACATGGATTGTTTTCAGTACAGCCAAATCATTTTCACTTAGTGTATTGTCTGAACAATCAGCTGTTCTTTCTGCCTGACATACTATTGTCTACCCTTTTGATCATGTGATTTTCGTTCTCCATCTCGCTCTGGGCTCAATCCTTGCCTATCTGCTCACAACTCTTCCCCTCCCCCACCACTTCTCTTCAGCATATATACCACTTTTCCCAGCTACAAACAGTCCTGAAGAAGAATCACCGGATTTGAAATGTTAACTCTGTATTCTCGCCACACATATTGCCAGACCTGCTAAGTTTCTCCAGCAAATTCTATTAATTTATATTAGAAGGTTTCCAGAACAAGAGGAGGCTATTCAGCCCATTGTATATGTGCTGATCGAACAGCAGCTGTCTAGATTAACTCACCTTCCATCTCTGTTCCATTTCCCTCGAGGTTCATGTTCTTCAAGTGCTTACCTAACTGGGTTTTAAATATGAAGATTTCTGTCTCTAACACTCTCTTAGGCAGCGAGGTCCTCAAATCCAGAATTCTCATCGAGAAAAATTTGCTCCACAACTGAATTCCAATCCTTTCACTGCAAGCTCTTGTTGCCTATCGAGGTCTCTGAGCATGCATACAAAACATGGAACATTACAACGCAGGAACAGAGCCTTCAGTCCATCGTATCTGTGATGACCATGATGCCATTCTAAACTAATCCCCTCTGCCTGCACATGGTCTCACCTCTCTGTTCACATGCCTGTCCAAATGACTCTTAAATATTGCAAACATATGAGCTTCTATCACCTCCCGTGGCAGCACATTACCAGTGCCTATACTCTTTATATAAAACATTGTCCTCACAAATCACCCTTGGAAATCTCTTCTACATCCTTGTTTTGTGCAGAAGT
Source organism: Hemiscyllium ocellatum (assembly GCF_020745735.1). NCBI lineage: Eukaryota > Metazoa > Chordata > Chondrichthyes > Orectolobiformes > Hemiscylliidae > Hemiscyllium > Hemiscyllium ocellatum. The sequence goes on from NC_083402.1 coordinate 7,108,933, forward strand.
TTTCTGCTCATGTTACCCCCAAGTACCTTCATGTTGCAGCTTTCTTACGATATGTTTTCTCTAGACCTGTTGATTTTCTCCAGCATTGTCTGCTTATTTCATGAGGACAGGGTGGACAGGCTGGGTTTGTTTCCACTGGAGTTTAGAAAAGTGAGAGACTGGGTGACTGTAAACTTCAGAACTTTAATAACTGTTCAGGGATTGAAAGAATAAACAATGACTGTCTCTGGAATAAACTAGTCCTGAGATGAAAGAGATAAGGAGAAACTGTTATCAAGGAGTTAAAAGCAACATGTTAATTAGCCATCCCTGTGAAGAAAGAGTTAAAGGAACATCAACAAGCTTCTCCTGGGAGACAGGAGGTAATTAACACCAAATGTAACAAGGAACAAGGAAGCTACTCCGGATTTGATGACTCCAGAAGAGCAATCAATGTTGTGGTTGAATGCATCTTAACTATCATCAATTATGTCACTTCACAAACTTCACAAAACATAAAATCCTGTAAGAACTCAACTTCAGGTCTTTAATGGCAGAACACCAGATGACAACACAGCATAAGAATCAACCCTTGGACATTGAAGAACAGACACTGTTGATTGGAATTGTAGGTAAATTCCACCAATACTCGGGAAATAGCTAAGTTGTATTGTGAGGCTTAACTTGCTGATGTGAGGGTTCTTATTTTAGTTACTATGTACAATAAAGTTGAAGTGATTGTTTCAATATTTGATTGTTTCTGAGATTTCTTAATAAGTATCCAAATTAAATGTAGCTTGTTATGGTCAGAGTCAGGGTTAGGGTTAGTTTTTAACTGATGCAGAAACAATGGGCCAAAGGGCCTTTCTTTGTGCTGTAGAACTCTATATCTCAATATAACATTTTGCTGCTAAATATCTATCCAGGGTTCCCACTGTGTTAATGCTTCACACTCTCTGTTACAGTGTCTGAAATGGATATTGATAAGTTAGGGTACAGTCATAACCTGGAGCAGTTGGCTGCTGGGCCTGATTAGTCTCGGGAATGATGGACGAACCTAGAACCTTCCTGAAAAACACACAAGGAACATAAATATTTTGAGGAAACAAATTGCATTCTCTCAGGTCACAGGAAGGAGCATGCTGTCCGTGCATCAATCTCCTGCTCTGGTTATGCAGAGAACAAATTCCAAAGGGTGATAAATACAGTTAATCCATCAAAGCATTTTAGAAATTGAAGATGGTTGAATAAGTCATCACCAGAATCAGGCTTTGCCATTGGAATGTGGTTGGTATCAATGGAACCCAAGATGTAGTTCGCAGCTGTAACACTGAGAGAGCTGCAGATACTGTCAGGAATCATTGTGTGTTACCACATGGGGAAAACCCTTCGGCTAATTTAAACCAGACGTGCAGAAAATCTCACCTCACTTCATAATCTGTTAAAGCATGAGTGACAAAGAACTACCAAATCCCACTATTTAAAAAAAAACCAATTTATTCTTTAACTCCAAGAAAAAAAGAGTATTAACTATAACTATTTATAGTATAATCCTCCTTTGTCTGATCAATTTATCCACTTCTCACTCTACAACTATATATATTGATAACTATATATACTTCATCATTCCTGATGAAGGGCTTATGCTCGAAACGTCGAATTCCCTATTCCTGAGATGCTGCCTGGCCTGCTGTGCTTTGACCAGCAACACATTTTCAGCTGTGATCTCCAGCATCTGCAGACCTCATTTTTTACTTACTAACTATATATACTCAACTATTATACTGATCTGATTAACCTTCTGGTTAAGATTTACAAAAACTTAAATTTCAAAACCAGACAGCTGTGTTGATTCCCCTTCTGAATCTTCTTTTTTTCTGGATCCTTTCTTCGGTTTTCTGCTGCACAGATTTCTTATGAACAAGAGCAACTAGTGACAGGGCAGGGAAGGAGGGTGTTGGAGATGAAAGGAAAATTCCTGCATGGGCTTCTCATCTGCTGTAACTTTGGAGGATGTTACAAGGCTTGGAAATCTTGGAAAGTAGAGAATGATCAGGAAACTACATCCCTACCCTTTGGAAATTCAGTTGCTTGGAGAGGAAGGAAGAAAATAGTAGGATTCATAAAAGCTTCCATTTTACACTCAGCACTCACTGCAAGTCATAACATTTCAGTCTTTCCCTCTATAAAAAAAATCATGATAACTCAAAGTATCTGTGGTAATAAAAATGAGCAACAGTTTAGTTTTACATGGAGGTGAATTACAGGTTAATGTGGGGAAGGTGAATCAGAAGCTAGAGATTTACAAATCACTGGAAATTGACAAATTCCTCTCAGAAATTATTAATCTGTCATTTACCTCTTGGTCTATTGATGACTTTCTCACTCTGAGTGTTTGAGCAATTTCTTAAGTGCCCAAACTACATTAGCAGCTCATCATCAGGGGCTTGCATTCTGAATGTGAGCAAGAGATATCCAATTCTACTTTGAACCAGAGCACTTCTACTACTACTACATGTATCAATCACGAATCACGCTAGCTTTTTGAAGATGCGGGCTATTCAATTTGCTGTGAACGCCCTAAAAAGACAAAAATGATTAGTAAATATCTTGTTAAATTATGAACAAATTTGCCACAGTGTCTCCACAACTGAATGTGTCTCAAGCAATGTCATCCCTTATCAACAATATATACATATCACACAGTTTGATACAGAAATCCCTAGAATATGATCTTATACCCAAAAAAATTACATGGAATTCAGGGTGAGCTTGCCATTTGGACACATAACTGGCTTAATGGCAGACAGTAACAGCGGAGGATTGCTTTGTGATCTGGAGGTCTGTAGGAATGGTGTTCCACAGAGATCAGTTCTGGATCCTCTTTTGTTTGTCACTGATATAAATGATTTGGATGAGAATATAGAAGGCCTGGTTAGTAAGTTTGCAGATGACACAAAAATTGGTGACATAGTGGGCAGTGAAGAAGGTTATCTCATAATACAAAGAGATTTTGATCAATGGCTGGAAAATTGAGTTCAATCTTGATAAATGCGATGTATTGTATTTTGACACAATAAAATACAACAGGATTTTGTAGGATTTATGCAATTAATGCAAGGACCTTAGGTAGTGTTATAGAACAGAGGGACCTGGGGTGCAGGTACATAATTCTTTAAATATTGCATCACATAAAATAGTTAAAAAGACATTTGACACGCTCTCCTCTACCGGCAGAAACCGAGGACATGCAGGTCCTTGGACTCCTCCACCGGCAGAACATAACAACACGACGGCTGGAGGAGGAGCGCCTCATCTTCCGCCTGGGAACCCTCCAACCACAAGGAATGAACTCAGATTTCTCCAGTTTCCTCATTTCCCCTCCCCCCACCTTGTCTCAGTCGGTTCCCTCAACTCAGCACCGCCCTCCTAACCTGCAATCTTCTTCCTGACCTCTCCGCCCCCACCCCACTCCGGCCTATCACCCTCACCTTGACCTCCTTCCACCTATCACATCTCCATCGCCCCTCCCCCTAGTCCCTCCTCCCTACCTTTTATCTTAGCCTGCTTGGCACACTCTCCTCATTCCTGATGAAGGGCTTATGCCCGAAACGTCGAATTTCCTATTCCTTGGATGCTGCCTAACCTGCTGTGCTTTAACCAGCAACACATTTGCAGCACGCTTTCCTTCATTGCTCAGTCCTTTGAGTGTTGGATTTGGGACATTATACTGAAGTTGTACAGGACATTGGTGAGGTCTCTTCTGGCATACTATGTCCAATTCTGGTCACCTAATTATAGGAAGGATATTATCAAGCTGGAGAGGGTTCAGAAGAGATTTACCAGGATGTTGCCAGGAATGGAAAATTTAAGTAATAAAGTAAGGATGGATAGGCTGGAATTTCTTTCATTGGAGCGTAGGAGGTTGAGAAGTGGCCTGATAGAAGTTTATAAATTAATGAGTGGTGTTGATAGAGTTGATGGTAGTTATCATTTCCCTAAGAAGGGAAATTTCAAGAGTCAGGGACACATTTTTAAGGTGAGAGAAGAGAAATTTAAAAAAGACAAAGAGGTAATTTTGTTTACACTATGGTGGTCCGCGTGTGGAATTAACCTCCTGCAGAAGTGATGGGTGTGGGTACAGTTACAATGTTTAAAAAACATTTGGATGTATGCATGAAGAGGAAGGGTTTGGAGGGATATGGGCCAGAAGCAGGCAGATGGGACTGGTTTAGTTTGGGATTATGTTAATCATGGACCAAAATCTCTGTTTCCATGCTGTATGCCTTTATGACTCTATGGGCGGCACGGTGGCACAGTGGTTAGCACTGTTGCCTCACAGCGCTAGAGACTCGGGTTCAATTCCTGCCTCAGGCGACTAACTGTGTGGAGTTTGCACATTGTCTGCGTGGATTTCCTCTGGGTGCTCCGGTTTCCTCCCACAGTCCAAAAATGTGTGGGTTAGGTGAATTGGCCATGTAAAATTGCCCGTAATGTTAGGTGTAGGGGAATGGGTCTAGGTGGATTGCGCTGCAGTGTGTTGGTGTGGACTTGTTGGGCCAAAGGGCCTGTTTCCACACTGTAAGTAATCTAAAACAGTGTCCTCCAAAGCCCTGTCCAGTGTCAGCAATTGACCAAGTCAGATTAAAGTGTTTTAGAATAACCAGTGGAGACAGAGGATCAAACGTAGAGCAGAGAAAGGGATTAATGTTGCTATGATCCCAGCTGAAGTTGTTACTGGACAAGTCAGATTCCAAACTAAAACCTGATTTGATTGATCATTTTTTGATTTTGTTTTGTTCCATAATGCAATGGTTTGTCTTTGAAAGATAAGCACACAATGCTGCAGATTTTACTGTCACAATAAAACAGAGGTTTATTCACAAAAGAAAAGAAGATAACATGGAATAAAGCAAACTGCCTAGTCCTGACACAGATTCAAAAAAATTTAAATGTGGAGAAAAAGTATATTCCCATTCATACCAAAATATTCCTTCATCAATTAAAAATTAAAAAATAGCTTTTGTATTATACCCAGAACTCATCTCTGGTACAGTATCTAAAAATATCCCTTGTATAATAGCTAAAAAGATTACTTGTGCAATAGTTACTCCAGAGTTCATATTTTTAACACCCTGGTAGATTTAATGTTGATCATAAACTGTCAACTAGCTAAAGTTCATTTATAAATTAGGTGAAGGTAATGGTTAATAGACACAGCAACAAGTATTTCAGGGAATATTTTAGAAAAATGGGACAGATACATTCCAACAAGTTGAGCAGGACCAATGTAGTTAAACGACAGTACCAAGTTGAAAGAATAGGAGCAGGTCAGATGATTGTAAAGAATGTAAAAGGATAACCAACAATGATTTAAAAATGAATACGGAGGGAAAAATTACCATACAGAGAAAGTTAGGCAGAAATATAAGAGCTAATAATGAGTTTTCCTAGTGGTTTTGAGGATCAGTTAGATTGGTTGGCTGGCCAGTTGGCTTGTGTAGCAGAGTGATGCCAACAGTGCAAGTTCAATTCCCACACTGTCTGAGCTTACCACAAAGGTCCCACCTTCTCAACCTTTCCTGTTAAGGTGATTCTCAGGTTAAACATGCCACCAGTCATCTCTCTCTCTGATCAGGCCACAACCCTGTGGTCCTCTGGGACATGGCAACTCTACATTTACAACATGAGTGTGGTTTGTATGGAAGGTGAGTTTGCAGAATTAATCATGGAAATGGTACATGAATTAAACAGGTAATTTACATCAATCCTTAGGATAGTAGATACAAACAACATTCCAGAAACACTACAAATCAGACAATAGAAAGGGAAGAGGAACTTGATAAAATTACAGTCACTAGAGAAGTGGTTCTGACAGCTTCCTGGGTCCCTGATGGACTTCATCACAGGGTCTTTAAAGAGGAGCTGCTGAGAAAGTTGAACAATTGGTTTGATGAAGCAGAATTCTGTAGGTTTGGGGTAGGTCTCACTATGTTCACAAACAGCAAAAGTAACTCATAGAGTCAGAGAGATGTACTGCATGGAAACAGAACCTTCAGTCCAATTTGTCCATACCAATCAGATATCCAAAATTAATTTAGTCCCATTTGCCTGCTTTAGGCTCATATCCCTCTAAACATTTACTATTCATGCACCCATCCCAGTGTCTTTTAAATGTTGTAACTGTACCAGTCTTGACAATTTCCTCTGGCAGCTCATTCCATACAAACACCACCCTTTGCATGAAAAAGTTGCCCCTTAAGTCTGAATTTGGCATGAAGACATGGCAAGTACTGCCTTGTCCTCTTTAATAGGACTTAGAAGGGGTTTGTATTTGATTATTATTACAAATTTGCATTCATATAGGTAGTGGCAGAATGCCCTAACTCCAAATATGACCCCCAATCCTACCTTTCCTATCTGGGAATATTTACGTTCTGCATTAGCCAAGGTCCTGGATGCAGACACAATTGGGTGTTCCACTCCATTGGGCCATCTATGAGCTCACACTGCCTTGATGCTGTACGTGGAGGCATTGCGTGTCAATAGAAGATTTCACTTGGGATTATAGTGTGCCAACACTTTCGAGAATGATGGTTGTTTCTTCACTTCCCTGAAGGCTACGGCTTTGCTTTGTAACCATTTCTACAGCTCACCCTTTTTTTTTAGGAATTATGCAAATGTGCTAGGATGGAGACCAGGTTATGTATGAACTTTCTTTAACAGTTCACCAGCCCAAGGAAAGACCTAAGATCCAGTACTGCTGTGGGAGCAGGGCACAGTTGACCTCCCTCACTTTATCTTCCAATACGTGTTACCTGATCGTGTCGACTCTGTAGCCCAAGGAGGTCACTTGGTGTGCCTATAACACATATTTGTCCCTTTCAAGGCAAATGCCCACCTGAAAGAAAGGTCTAAAAACTGTGTCCAAGTCCTTTAAATACTCCTTATTGGGTCTTCCTGTTTATTATCACGGTATCTAGGTATGTGGTGACTTAGGTAGACCATATAAATTGTTCTCCAACATCCATTGAAAGATTACACAGGCTGATGAGACCCCGAATAGCAATCTAATACATTGGTATGAACTCGGTGGGTATTAATTGTTATATACTTCTGAGAATGCTCATCTAACTGCAATTGCAAACACACTTGGCTCATGTCTAGTTTCATGAAGGACAGCATCGTGCCCCTCACCCACTCTCTTCCCCAGCAGGTTTTGCATATAAATCCTCAATGGGTGTTCAGCCAGCTGTGAGAAATGATGTCCCACTTTTTAAAACCCCACAACCTGAACTGACCCTTGACATTTGGAATAGTTGGTGCTGTCCATTCCCCAAACTGGACTGGTTTGATGATTCCTTCCAGCCTTCTGATGTCTGCCTCTATTTTTGGCAAAGGCCCTACAGAATGTGGAATTGCTTCCAGGTCAACATGAAAGCTGGTTTTGGCTCCTTTGATAGCATCTAGACCTTCCTGAAAAAAAAAACTCATTTAATTAGAATTTCACCCAGCCAACAATTTTCTATTCAAAAAACGTTGATGGAATCAAGGTGAATCTTTCTCAACCAGTTTTGACCCATCACACCTGGGCCCAAGCCTTTTACCACAATCAGTGATAACTGAACCAGTTGCTTCTCTTAAGAGACTGAAACTGAATTTGTGAAGGTTTCCCAGTTTAGATTCTCAGTCTAGCTGAGGTCTTGTGCAAATTTAAGGGTTGGAGTCCAGAGTAAATTTGGTTAAAGACTGGTTCTGTGATCACTGAAATGGCCATTCCGGCATCGACCCCCATTAGAAAGGATGACCATGTAACCAGACAGTTTTGATTGGTTCTGATTTGGATGTTGCCATGCAATTTAAATATTCCAAACCACATGTAGGTGGACTTTCCCAGGGTGTGCACTTTTCTGGAAATTGGTCTATGAGTTTTCTTACTCAGTTAAGGTCCAGTGAGACTCTTTTGCTGTCTTGAGTCACATGCTAGCAGCAACTACAATGACCTGCCAGTCCAGATCTTGAAGAAATGTTTAACCATTTGGCTGAGGTTTGGCTTTCTTTTTGGGTTTTGCTGTGGGCTGACCGAGAGTCCCTCTGGTCAGGATCTGTCCTGAGTGAGGTTGTGAAATTGCCTTCACTCAAGTCGTGTTCCCCAAGCTCAGTCGGATTGCTGAGGGTGACCACTTCAATCGGAATATCCTACCACTCATTTGTTCCACTTTCAGCATTTTGCAATGATAAAGTCAGTTGCACTGCATGTTTGAAGCCCAGATAGTAGGTACTTTGGCATGGTATCATCATTAATCCCTCTCTCATTGTCTTTGAAATAACTCCACCAAAGGCTGGTATCTCATCAGCAAGTCACCCCTTATTAATGGGAGACTGATTAGCAAGGTTAGATCTCATGGAATACAGGGAGAACTAGCCATTTGGATACAGAACTGGCTCAAAGGTAGAAGACAGAGGGTGGTGGTGGAGGGTTGTTTTTCAGACTGGAGGCCTGTGACCAGTGGAGTGCCACAAGGATCAGTGCTGGGCCCTCTACTTTTTGCCATTTACATAAATGATCTGGATGCGAGCATAAGAGGTACAGTTAGTAAGTTTGCAGATGACACCAAAATTGGAGGTGTAGTGGACGGTGAAGAGGGTTACCTCAGATTACAACAGGATCTGGATCAGATGGGCCAATGGGCTGAGAAGTGGCAGATGGAGTTTAATTCAGATAATTGCGAGGTACTGCATTTAAGGAAAGCAAATCTTAGCAGGACGTAATGGTAAGGTCCTAGGGAGTGTTGCTGAACAAAGTGCAGGTTCATAGCTCCTTGAAAGTGGAGTCGTAGCTAGATAGAATAGTGAAGAAGACGTTTAGTATGCTTTCCTTTTTTGGTCAGAGTATTGAGTACAGGAGTTGGGAGGTCATGTTACGGCTGTCCAGGACATTGATTAGGCCACTGTTGGAATACTGCATGCAATTTGGTCTCCTTCCTATCGGAAAGATCTTGTGAAACATGAAAGGGTCAGAAAAGATTTACAAGGATGTTGCCAGGGTTGGAGGATCTGAGCTACAGGGAGAGGCTGAACAGACTGGGGCTGTTTTCCCTGGAGCATCGGAGGCTGAGGGGTGACCTTATAGAGGTTTACAAAATTATGAGGGGCATGGATAGGATAAATAGACAAAGTCTTTTTCCCTGGGGTTGGGGAGTCCAGAACTAGAGGGCATAGGTTTAGGGTGAGAGGGGAAAGATATAAAAGAGACCTAAGAGGCAAATTTTTCATGCAGAGGGTGGTATGTGTATGGAATGAGCTGCCGGAGGAAGTAGCGGAGGCTGGTACAATTGCAACTTTTGAGAGGCATTTGGATGGGTATATGAATAGGAAGGGTTTGGAGGGATATGGGCTGGGTGCTGGTAGGTGGGACTAGATTGGGTTGGGATATCTGGTCGGCATGGACAGGTTGGACTGAAGGGTCTGTTTCCATGTTCTACATCTCTATGACACTATGACTCTATAACATAGGGAGAGTCCTCGAACTGTATGTTCTTATGAAGAGACATTGTGATGGAGGTGCCGAAAAGTCTGTTTCAAACCATTAAACTGAACAGCTTGCGAAGCCTTGGGATGATTTTTAAAAGTTGAAACAATAGAAACAGTCTGAACGAGTGGGGTCAAGCTCCCACATAACCAGAATTTCAGTTGAACTTTGACAAACTGCTAGGGTTTGGAGGCTGCTATACATCACTCTCTGAATGAAATATTTACCTTCATTCTGAGATGAATGGAGTTTAAAAATAGGGAGATAATGCTGCAGATGTACAGGGTGCTGATGAGGCCACACCTGCAGTACTATGTACTGTTTTAGTCTCCTTAATTCAGAAATGGTGTACTGGCTCTGGAGGTGGTGCAGAGAAGTTTCACTAGGTGGATTCCAGAATTTAGAAGATTGGCTTATGAGGAGAGATTGAGTAGATTGGAACTACACTCATTGGAATTTAGAAGAACGATGGGGGATATTATACATAAATATAAAATTATGAAGGAAAATGATAATTTTAGAAGCAGGGAGGTTGTATCCATTCGTGGGTAAAACTAGAATGTGGGCATCTTGTCTCAAAATAAGAGAGAGCAGATTTAGGACTGAGTTAATGAGAAATTTCTTCACACAATGGGTTGTGAATGTGTGAAGTCTCTACCCAGTGAAGCAGTTGAAACTACTTCACTGAATGTTTTAAAAATCGATAGATTTTTGAAGAGTAAATGAATTAAGGGTTATGGTGAGCGGGCAGATAAGTAAGCTGAGTCCATGAAAAGATCAGTAATCATCTTACTGAACAGCAGAGCAAGCTCAATGAGAATACAGATTTAAGGTAAAAGATAGAGAGTGAGAGAAGAGTTGAGGAGAGATACCTTTTCATGCTGACGATGAGAAGAGTTTGGCACTCAATGCCTGAAAATGTATTTGAGTTACAAATGCGAATAACATTTTGGTATTTTGTAGACTTTCTGTTTGCCTCTTCATTAATCTGCATCCCTGGTCCCTTATTTCTTTTTGATATTTTAATCATCTGTCCAATTAGTTCCCACCTCCCATCTCTACCTGTACCCCATTAACAAGTTTAAAACTCTCAACAAGTTGATAAAAAGGCATATGGACCAAGAGCTACAATATGGAAGAAGGAAAGTCAGATCTTTGTTGACTTCCACAGATGTGATGGCCCAAATGGCCTCCTTCTATGCAGCAAATGTCTAAGAGTCCATGATTCTACAATTAGACCTTCAAGGAATGAATCTACACATGAGGAATAGTTAACTGCCACAGTAATTAATGCACATCATATTGACAAAGAACATCGAGGCTGAAATAGACAAGATGAAACCTTCTATGCTGAGTTTAGTTTCTAACTACAATAAAAATGTTGTATGTGCACATCATTCAGGAAATTTCAATGGTTAGTCAACCATTGGATTTGGTTACATCAAATGGAAAATTTTGTCTCTCTGAGTTTTGCATTTGAAGTATTATTTAAGGAATTAAGACCAATGCTTTATCATCATTGTTACTTCTCAGTTAGTTATATCCCAGTATTTCTCTGAAACCTGGTTTGCCTGCAGCATTCTGCACTGCCCCTCACTCTCTGAAATATCCCATGAGTGTCTGTGGGCTCTCTCCCACTTGGAACTCTGATGGGAATGCTTTGGCAGCTTCAGGCCAATGATATTATCCTGCTTCAATCTGTTGTAAAGCAAATGATTTCTCCCTGATGAAGCAACCACAGTGAAGGAAAAGGCACATTGTGCTGAACAGTAACAGGTTTGGGAACTAAATGTCAGACAGCAGAAGGATCATCAGATGGAGGCAATTACACGATTAAAAAAATGAATTTGAAAGGTCAGTATTAGGAAGTACTTATTGTGACCCCGTACTGAGACTGACAGGAGGACTGCAGAAAGACAAACATAGAGGGACCTCATCGTTAATACTTCACCATTTCACCCTTCTCACTGCTTACTCTTGTCCTTTTAATGAAAAATACAGAAGTTGCTTGACTTTCTGTATGCTACCGAAGAAATGATGATCAATCTTACAAATTATAAACCAGAAATGGGAAGTTTGTATATTGTCAGTAGCAGCTGAGAGGATGACAAAACTGTTGTAAAACTGAGGCACCAACCACAGCAAATGTTGAGAAAAGGAAATGTTACATCAGCTTCCTATACAATCCTCAAAATCCTCACTGTCATCATCAAACACTCAGAGAGCTGGGGCAGCAATGTTAAATACAGAGTAAAGTTCCCACGACCAACCTTCCCCATAAAACACTCCCAGGACAGGGATAGTGCAGAATTAGAGAGAGAGTAAACTTTTCCCCACAGTATGAAACTGAAATTAATGCTTTCTCAACACTGTATACAACAAACACTCACAGGGCACGCACAGTGCAAGGTAAGACAAACAGTAAAGCCCGCTCTACACTGTCCCATCAAGCAATCCCAAGACAGAGACAGTACAGCTTTTGATACAGAGTAAAGCTCTCTCTACACTGTCTCTATCAAATACTCCCAGGACAGTGACAACCCATGGTTGAATACAGAGTAAAGCTCTCTTTACACTGTTCCCATCAAACACTCTGAGACAGGAACAGCACAGGATCAGTTAAAGAGTTTAGCTCCTTCTCTCTGGTAACCCAGATCCCCCTGTATCACTGAAGGGAGAGGGACTGGAGCCACAGATGGAGGCCTTGAACACACATCTTGAAAACATCTTGGGGATAAGGGGTGAGCCAGGATCACAGATCACTGGCTAGTTAAACACGAATCCATGTGTAGACAGGTGCAACTTCAGTGAGTCTGTTTTGAATTGACATAGCAAGCACACACAGATAAACGTTTTTTGTGCTTTTAAAACCAAACACAGGGTTTTACAATGCAACAAATTCTGTTGTGGCTGATGTGGTTTGCCTATTATTATTGCAATTTCCACAATTTCCTTCTCTGAGCTCCGAAGTCTTGGGCTGTATTTTATTTTGTTTTTGGCTAACTCTCTCTCGCTCTCTTTCTCTCTCTCTCATATCAGGAGGAAAACAGCCCACATTAGGGCAGAAAAAGTCCAGATGGAGGGTGTGCTGCTGATCTGAAGGCAGTACTTGGCTTAGTGTGCCAGGAGCCCCTGAGAAACACTATCCCCATGAATCAACTGTGGATAACAGACGATTATAATAATCTTCAATGCTAAGTACATAACAGGATAGCAACAACATGAGTCTGATATCTGTGATTGAGCGAGCAAAATACTAAAAGGCAATGGGGATATTTGTGAGCATCCAGGGATATTGTTAGTGAGTGAATTCCAGGATTTTGACCCAGCAATACTAAATGAATGGCAATATGTTTCCAAGCCAGAATGGTGAATGGCTTGGGGGGAAGCGGTGGTCCAATATATCTGCTTCCCTTGTTTTTCCAAACGGTTGTGGGTTTAGAAGGTGCTGTCTAAGGGTTTCTGGTAAATGTTTGCACTGCATAGTGGTCATAATACCATAAGACATACGAGCAGAAGTTAGGCTATTTAACCCATTGAATCTGTACCACAATTCAATCCTAGCTGATATGTTTTTCAACGCCATTCTCCCACTTTCTCCCTATCACCCTTGACCCCCTTGAGTGGATGCTTATGGATGTGGTGCCAAATAATGGGCTGCTTTGTCCTGGACGGTGTCCAGTCTCTTGAGTGCTGGTGAAGTTGCACCCATCCAGGCAAGTGGACAGTATTCCAACACACTCCTGACCTTTGCTTTGGAGAAGGTGGCCATGCTTTTGGGAGTCAGGATATGAGTTACTTGCTGCAGTTTTCCGAGACTCAAATCTGCTCTTGTAGCTATAATGTTTATGTGGCAAGTTCAGCTGAATCTTTGGCCAAAGGATGCTGATCGTGGGAGATTCAGTGATGGTAACACCATTTAATGTCAAGGGGTGGTCTCTTATTGGAGATGGTCATTGCCTGGTATTTGTGTGGCACTACTGTTACTTGCCAACTGGCAGCCTAAGCCTGATATTACCACAGTCTTGTCGCATTTGAACATGGACTGCTTCAGCATCTGAAGAGTTGCTGTTGGTGCTAAACATTATATAATCATTGGTAAGCATCCTCACTTCTGACCTTACGATGGAGGGAAGGCCATTGATGAATCAGCTGAAGATGGTTAGGCATAGGAGACTTCACTGACAAACTCCTGTTCAGATGTCCTGAATCTCAGATGAATGAGCTCCAACAACCATAAACATCTTTTTTTGTGCCAGGATGAGTCCCACCAGTGGTGGGTATCCTCCATTTCCTAAAGACTCCTGTTTTGCCTGGCCTCCTTGGTGACACATGCAATCAAATGTGAACTTGATGTCAAGGGCAGTCCACTTTCACCCCATCTCCTGGGAGTCAGCTCTTTTGTCCATGTTTGAATGATTAGATTACTTACAGTATGGAAACAGGCCCTTCGGCCCAACGACTCCACACAGACCCGCCGAAGCGCAACCCACCCATACCCCTACATTTTACCCCTTACCTAACACTACGGGCAATTTAGCATGGCCAATTCACCTGACCCGCACATCTTTGGACTGTGGGAGGAAACCTGAGCACCCGGAGGAAACCCACGCAGACACGGGGAGAATGTGCAAACTCCACACAGTCAGTCGCCTGAGGCGGGAATTGAACCCAGGTCCCTGGCGCTGTGAGGCAGCAGTGCTAACCACTGTGCCACCGTGCCGCCCTAAAATGAAACCTGTAATAAGGTCAAAAGCTGAGTTGCCTTGACAGAATCCAAACTGGAGTCATTGCTGAGTAGGTGCTGTCTGATAGCACTGTTGTTGACACATTTCATCACTTTACTAATGATTGAGAATATACTGATGGGATGGTAAATGGCTGAATTGGATTTGTCCTTTTTTTGTATGTACAGGACATTCCTGGGTAATTTTCCATGTTGTCCAGTAGATGTCACTATTGTAACTGGATGGGCTTGGCTCAGGAAGCAGCAAGTGATGGAGCACAAGCCCTGAGTAATATTGCCTGAATGTTCTCAGGGCCGTAGCACTATCCAGTGCCTCCAGTCATTCCTTGCTTTCTTGTGAAATGAATCAAATTGGCTGAAGACTGACATCAGTATTGCTGTGAATCACTGGAGAAAGCTGAGATGGATCACTCACTTGACACTTTGTCTGGAGATTGCTGCAAATACATCAGACCTATCTTTTGTGCGGATGTGTTCACCTCTTCCAACATTGAACATAGAAGTGTTTAGATCTGATTGTTGGTTGTGGGATCGCTTAGTTCTGTGAACCATTGGTGATTATGCAAGTCATGCTATTTGGTTGCTTGCTGAAAATGTGTTGCTGGTTAAAGCACAGCAGGTTAGGCAGCATCCAAGGAATAGGAAATTCGACATTTCGGGCATAAGCCCTTCATCAGGAAACTATTTGATAGCTTTGCAAGATTACCACCTTATTTTTATGCATGCTTATTGCTACTCCTGGCATGCCGTCCCTCACTCTCCATTGAACCTCGAGGAATCCTTGCTTGATGGTAATGATTAAGTGAAGGACATGCTGAACTGTGAGGTTGCAAATTGGCTGGAGTACAGTTTTGATATTGTTAATGGCTCACAAAGTCTCATGTTTGTGCAGTTTTGACTTGCTAGTTCAAAATCTGCCCCACTTAGCACAGTGATAGTCACACAACATGATGGAAGGGACGCATTGTCAGATCTCACATATACACATACACACAGAGACACAGACACACACAGACAATAACTAAACATTGGTCTTTGGCTGGGGGGGAAAGCACATAAAATAATTTCAGTGGTCCCTGTACATGAGATCTACTGAGCTGATACTTATGCTGATCAGAAATCTGCTTCTTGGTCTTCCTTCTCCAGATATGTTACATCTGCAATAAAATTTACAGAGATCATTGAGTGTATTTAAGACTGAAATAGATTGGTTCTTGATTGTCAAGTGGATCAAAAGTTATCGGGAGAAAGTGGGAGAGTAGGGTTGGGAAACGGATCAACCATGATGGAATGCTGGTACACCACCCACCTCACCTCTATCCCAGGCCCAAAACAGTCCTTCCAGGTGAGACAGAAGTTCACCTGCCTCTCTTCCAACATAGTTTACTGCATCAGATTCTCCCAATGTGGTCTTCTCTACAATGGGAAGACCGAATGTTAACTTAGGAAATGGTTCATTGATCATTACAGCGGGGCCCTTAGGGGCCAACTGGACCTCCCAGTTAACACCCATTTTAATTCTCCTTCCGACTCCCTTTCTCACATGACCATCCTTGGCCTCCTCCGTTGCCACACCGCAAATGGATGGGCAACACCTCATCTTCTGCCTGGGCAGCCTACAGCCCGGAGGACTCAACGTTGAGTTCTCCAATTTTAAATAACCTCCCTTCCCATCCCTCAACTTCCTTCACAGCCCCTCCCCATCCCTTCCACTCCTCCCTGCCACTAACCAGATTCATTCTTCCCATTGACCCACCATGGCATTCCCTCAACCTGTCTTCACCTATCCCCTATCTTCAGCAAACTGCCCCCACAACCTGACTTAACTGCATCACCCCCTACACCCACCCCCAGATCTGAAGAAGGGTTACACCTAAAATGTTGATTTCTCCACCTCCTGATGCTGCCTGGTTTGCTGTGTTCTTCCAACCTCCTGCCTGTCTATTTTGGATTCCAGCATCCCTAGTTGCTTTATTTTAATCTCTAACCATGATTGAATGGTGGAGCAGACTCAATGGGCTGAATGGAGGAAAACGTGAGGTCTGCAGATGCTGGAGATCAGAGCTGAAAATGTGTTGCTGGTTAAAGTGCAGCAGGTCAGGCAGCATCCAAGGAACAGGAAATTCGACGTTTCGGGCATAAGCCCTGATGAAGGGCCTATGCCCGAAATGTCGAATTTCCTGTTTCTTGGATGCTGCCTGACCTGCTGTGCTTTAACCAGCAACACATTTTCAGCTCAATGGGCTGAATGGCCTAATTTCTGCTCTTATGGTCTAATGCTTACAGTCTTAAGTCAGAGCAGATTATAATTATAATTTCAGTTTGAGGGCAATTACATGAAAGGGAAACATAACCAATGTATATGTTTTTACTCATTCATATATGTGTGTATCATTGGCTCGGTCAGCAGCCATTGGCCATCCCAAATTGCCCAGAGAGCAACCAAAACTCAACCATATTGCTGCAGGTATGGAGTCGCTATAAGCTGGGCCCAGTAAGGATGACTGATTCCTTTCTCTGGTCACTAGTGACTCAGATCGGTATTTCCTGACAATTGATAAAAATAGAATGTTGCGGTCACCATTAGACTCTTAATTCCATTTTTTTTTGTCTTCAAATTCCACCATTCCCTGTGGCGCGATTCAAAGCCAAATCCCCAGAACATTACCTCATTCTGAGGATTAACTGTCCAGCAATTACCATGAGGCAACTACATCCCACTTTTCCCTCATTCTCTTCCTGACCGGGATAAACACATTGGGAGAAAAAAAACTGTTGACTGATGGTCAAGTACCATCCAATAGGATAGTGGAGAACCTGTTTGCTTTCTGATTGGTAAAGAAAAGCAACATCCCAATGAAGATGGACAGGTTGGCAGACCAATGGCAGATTGCTGGAGTAAGGATGCGGGGCTTGGAAGTGGTACCCCCATGATCTAACTTCCCTGCATTGGAGATACAAGGAAATTGATCACACATGCCCAAATGGTACTGTCCAGTAACATGGGAGAGTGGGCTTTTGGAGCTGGGGAGAGGTAGTGGTAGAAGTAGAGGTAGAGGTAGAGGTAGAGGTAGAGGTATTTAGAATTTAGGATTTAGGATTTAAAAGGAAAGGCTGACTTACATTTTTGTGAATCAGCAACTCAGAGATGCTTGCCACTTGCACTGTTTTTGAGGAGGATGACTTTTAAGATACATCACAAAATGGAGCAGTGTATAAAATATTTTGAAGAACAGTTATAGCCACTGACTTTTTCTTCTCCTGTGCCAAATATTTTCAGCTCTTCAGAGTGAGGGGCATTGCAGAAAAGGGGCACATTTACCCCAACATCCTTTCCTTCAGTGTGAGGATAATTACTATGATGGGAGTTTTTACTTCGACATCATACCACTTCAGAATGAGAATAATTATAGAAAGGAGGACAATTAAATGACAACAACTGGGGCAAAGTTAATTGTCGTTTTGTGCCACAGGGTCATAAAGCACAGAAACAGACCCTTTGCCCCAACTTGTCCATTTCAATCAGGTTTCCTAAACTCAGCTAGCCCAGTTTTCCTGTGTTAGATACTTATTCCCCTAACTCTTTCCAAACCTTTCCATGTATCTGGCCAAAAATCTTTTAAATATTGTAACTGTACCAGCCTCAATCACCTCCTCTGGCAGCATTTCTCATACATGTGTAATACTCTGTGTGAAAAAGTTGCCCCTCAGGTCCCTTTTAATTCTTTACCTTCTCTTCTTTACCTGTACTGTCTAGTTTTGGACTCCCTTACTCTGAGGAAAACAGCTTGGCTATTCACCATATCCATACCCCTCATGAATTTATAAACCTCTATAAAGGCACCCCTCAGCCTCCTAAACACCAGGGAAAAAATGTCCCAGCCTATCCAGCCTCTCCTAACACCTCAAACCATCCTGTCTCAGTAACATTTTTTTCACTTTAGTTTGCATCCCTTCAAGTTTAATAATATTTGCTCCCTAGAGCAGCATGACCAGAATTGTATGCAGTACCCCAAATGTGGTCTGACCAATGTCTTGTATAGTTGCAATATAAGGTCACAACTCTTGAAAGTAATGCTCTGATGAACTCAAGTGTGTCAAACACCTTATTCACCACCTTGTCTAACTGTGATGCCACTTTCATGGAGCTGTGTACCTGCACCCCTGATCTCTCTGTTTGAAATCCTCACCAGGGCCTTGCCATTATCTGTGTAAATCCTGGTCGGCCTTTCCAAAATGTAAAGACCTCGCATTCATCTGCATTAAACCCCAGTTGAACTCTTTGATAACTTTTTCCTCCCATTTGCATTTTAGTGTCATCTGCAAACTTCTAGCCATGTCTCCTATATTCTCATCCAAATCGTTGAGATAAATGATGAATAACAGTGGTATCAGCACCGATTCTTGCAGCACACTGCTTGTCGCAAGACAGCTTTGTATTCAATTGGCTAGTTCTCCCTGGATTCCATGTGATCTAACCTCAGGACGATACTGCTACGTGGAATTACTAACACATAACCACAGTGGCAGACAGCACAGTGAGATTGAAAATGTCATTCAAATCAGTGAAGTATCAGGGCGGGCTGGTTCTTTGCTATTTGAGATTAATTATATTCTACCTCGCTGGGTAGGTCATTCCGCCATTATAGACTTTTGCTGGTAATAAATAAAAATAACTCAGTTCTGACGAAGGGTTACTAGATTCTGTTCTTTCTTTCCTAATGTTCTGCTTCTTCAGCACATCCTTTATTTGTTTCAGAAGAACGATTACGCTAGTACAGATTAATTGAAAGCAAATGATTGCTCAGTTTGACGAACGGCTCCATACCTACAGACAGTTGCATCTCCCAAATTTTCTCAATCCACAGTTTCCATCCTTATGCGTTTCCCGACTGTGATGCAAACAACACAGACGTTCTCTCGCATGGCGGCTGCAATACCCACAATTCCATGGTCTTCGGAAACTATGCTATCCGTAGAAGTGAATTTCTGGCTGAGCAGCGCATTGTCGAATGGGAACATGTGGGACCGTTTCTGTCGGTGCATCATTGGCGACCATCAATGAATCAGTCCAACCAATGGGAGTGAAGGAAGGGCGGGGCTGAGCCTGCCGCTTTCACATTGGTTGACAGTCTTCCATATTGGGACACTGTGTGTTGCAGATTCAGTTTGGGAAGGGAATTTGAGAGCATCACACCCAACCATGTAATAAAGATCTGGAAGTCTGAAAAGGCCAGAATAAGAGGAGTTCAGATCATTCGGAAGGTGGCCTGATTGTACGTGATAGAGAGAGGAATGTACAAGCGCACCAAGGGAGTTAGTAACAACTGTGTTACTTTTAAATGTGAGGCATGACTTGCCCAGAAGCCAAAGTCTGTCAGTGTAGGCCAGAGTGTTAGATGAAGGGGACTTAATGCAAGATTCAGGGAACAGAGTTATGGTTGATCACATGATTTCAGATATAAAGAGGACCAGAAATGTATCAGATCAAGGTCAAAGGCAACACGGACATGTGTGAGGGTTTCAGCAGCTGGTAAGTTGGAGTGAGCCAACTCTTGTAGCTACAGAAGCACCTGTGCCCCTGAGTAAGTTGCACACCCACACCACCAAGAATCTTTCCATTGACCCAGTATTCTGCCTTCCAGTTATTCTTCCCAAAGTGAATCACCTCACATTTAGTTGCATTGAACTCAATTTGCCACCTCTCAGCCCAATTCTTCAGTTTATCCAAGTCCCCCTGCAACCTGCAACATTCTTCCACACTGTCCACTACTCCACCAACTTCAGTGTCATCTGTGAACTTACTAATCCATCCACCTATGTCTGCATCAAGGTCATTTATAAAAATGACAAACAGCAATGGTCCCAAAACAGATCCTTGTGGCACACCATTCGTAACTGGACTCCAGGCTGAATATTTTCCATCAACCACCACTCGCTGCCTTCTTTCAGAAAGCCAGTTTCTAATTCAAACTGCTAAATCACCCTCAATTCCATTCCTCTGCATTTTGTCCAACAGCCTACCATGTAGAACCTGATCAATAGCTTTACTGAAGTCCATGTATGCCATGTCAACTGCTCTATCCTCACCTACATATTTGGTCACCTTCTCAATGAGATTTTTGAGACACAATCTGCCCTTGACGAAACCATGTTGACTATCTGAAATCAAATTGTTGCTTCCTCGATGATTATAAATCCTATCTCTTCTAATCCTTTCCAAAACTTTTCCTACAACAGATATAAGGCTCACTGGTCTATAATTACCTGGATCAACTCTACTGCTCTTCTTGAACAAGGGCACAACATTTGCAATCCTCCAATCCTCTGGTACTAAACCTATAGATAATGATGACCCAACTTTAACAAAGCCAAAGGCTCTGCTACCTCCTCCCTAGTTTTCCAGAGAATCCACAGATAAATCCCATCTGGCCCAGAGGACTTGTTTACTTTCACTCCTTCTGGAATTGCTAATACCTCTTCCTTACTAACCTCGATCCTTTCTTGTCTAATATCTCATATCTCATTCTTCTCCTCTACAATATTCTCCTTTTCCTGAGTGAAAACTGATGAGAAATATTAGTTTAGTACCTCTCCAATCTCCACAGGGTCCACACTCAACTTCCAACTTCTGTCTTTGACTGGCCCTATTCCTACCCTAGCAGCCTTTTATTCCTCACATATCCATAGAAAGCTTTAGAGTTTTCCTTTATTTTACCTGACAAATACTGCTCATGTCCTCTCTTTGTTCTTCTTAACTCTCTCTTTAAATCCTTCCGAGCTAATCTGTATCTCTCCATCGCTTCATCTGAACCATCTTGTCTCATCAACATATAAGCCTCCTTCTTCCACTTAACAAGAGATGCAATTTCTGTAGTAAACCATGGTTCTCTTACCTTCTCACTTCCTCCCTGCCTGACAGGGACATACCTATCAAGGACATTCAATATTTATTCCTTAAACCAGCTCCACATTTCCATTGTCCCCATCCCCTGTATTTTGCTACCCCATTCTATGCATCCTAGTCTAGTCACATTATAATTGTCCGTGCCCCATTGATAATTCTTGACCTGTGGCATGTACCTATCCCTTTCCATTGCTAAACTAAACACAACTGAATTATGGTCACTCTCCAAAGTGCTCACCTACAATTAAATCAAAGACCTGGCCTGGTTCATTACCAAGCACCAGATCCAGTATAGCCTCCCCTCTTGTCGGCCCTTCTACAACTTGTGTCAGGAAACCCTCCTGTACACATTGGACAAAAACGGATCCATCCGGTCAATGTTGGTGAAGTTAAAGTCCCCCATAATGACCACCCTGTTCCTTTCACTCCTCTCCAGAAACAATTTTCCAATCCTCTCTTCTACCTCCTGGGAACTCTGTGGAGGCCTATTAAAAAACTACAAGCAGTGTGACCTCTCCTCTCCTGTTTCTAATCTCAGCCTATACTATCTCAATAGATGCATCCTCATCAAAAGTTCTTTCAGCCACCATTATACTTTCCTTGACGAACAAGGCTACACCTCTCCATCTTTTACCGCCTTGCCTGTTCTTAATAAAAGATCTAAACACTGGACCCTGCAACATCATTCCTCACCCTGCTCAATCCAAGTCTCCAAAATGGCCACTTCATCAAAGTCCCAAATCTATGCTGCAAGCTCACCTATCTAATTATGGAGACTCCTGGCGTTGAAGTAGACACACTTCAAACCAGTTTGCTGTCTGCCAGCACACTCCTGTGACCGTGATATCCTGTCTATGTCCTCCCTACTCACATCCTCCTGTGCATTGAAACTACACCTCAGGGTCCCATCCCCCTGCTGAGCTAGTTTAAACCCATCCGAATAGCACCAGCAAATTTCCTACCCAGGATATTAGTACCCCTCTGGTTCAAGTGAAGTCTGTCCTGTTTGTAGAGGTCTCACCTTCCCCAGAATGAGCTTCAATTATCCATATACCTGAAACCTCGCTCCTGCATCATCCCTGCAGCCTCGTGTTCAGCTAATATCTCTCCAGGTTCCTCGCCTCTCTATCACGTGGCACAGGTAACAAACCAGCGAAAATAACTCTGTTTGTTCTAGCTCTCAGCTTCTACCCTGGCTCCCTAAAATCCTGCCTTACATCCCTATCCCTCTTTCTATCTATGTTGTTGGTACCTACATGGATCACGACTTGGAGCTGGTCACACTCTCCCTTCAGGACCCCATGCTTGCCCTCATCGGTCTGGGCATTGACTCTCAAGGTTGGCAAGTCATGTTAGGCCATATTTGTACCATTGGCTGCAGTTTTGTTCTCCACACTATAGGAAGGATGTGGAGGCTTTAAACAAGGTGCAAAAGAGGTTTCTCAGGATGTTACCCCCTGGATTGGACTGTATTAGCTGAAAGGAGGGGTTGGACAAACTTGGATTACTTTTGGTAGACCATCAGAGACTGAGGAGGTGACCTGATTGAAGTGCTTCAATTTATAAGAGACATGGGCAGTTTGGATAGCTGGAGTCTTTTTCCAAAGGTGGAAATGTCAAATTCTGGAAGCCATAGGTTTAAGGTGAGAATGGGAAGTTTAAAGAAAATGTGTGAGGAAAGTTTTTTATGCACAAGTTGGTCAGTGCCGAGAAGGCACAGCCAGGGGAGTTGATAGAAGCAGAAATGTTCACAACATTTCAGAGGCATTTGGACAGACACATGAACAGATAGGAAATAGAGGAATATGGACAATGTGCAGGCTGATGGGATCATTTCAGAACAGCATCATGGTCAGCACAGGCATCATGATAGTCAGAATAGTTTTCCCAGAGTTGAAATGTATAAGTGCAGAGTGAGAACTCAAGGCTTTGCAGCAGCAGGGAGAGGGCTGTATCTCCCAGCTTCAGTTCCAAACCCCAACTTTAACAACTGAATGGGGAACTAAAACCCGAGGCCTGTATGAGCATGACTCCACCCACTCATGCCTTTTTTGTCTAATTTTTAAAAAAATCTGTTTACTTTGCTTTCTATGGAGCAGACATCTTGCCACAGGTTTACAACACATATCTTCAAGAGAAACAGGACAGAACAGATCTCCCTTAAAGGCACATATCGTCACAGCAGTGAAGAGTGAGCAAGGTATCAACAGGCTTTGGAGCAGACAGGCTGGTGAAATGGCCAGACAAATGAAAATTAACATTAGGAAATGTGAAGTGACACATAATGATAGGAAGAAGTTATGCCACAGATCACCCCAGATCTCATTGTATGCAAGAACTGTCTTCAAAGGCTGAATGTCCTACTCCTGTTCCTATGTTCTGAAGAATGACAGAGATGATATAACTGAAATGATACAACTTTACAGGAACAAAAGGCTCCTGGAAGTGCATTCCTAGTAGACTCGCCAACCTTAAGGGCATTTATATGGTCATTGGATAAACATATAGATGGAAATGAAATAGTGTTGGATAGATGGGCTTCACATATGTTTGACAGGTTGGTGGAATATCGAGGGCAGAAGGGCCTGTAGTGTGCTGTATTGTTCTATGTTCTAAAGTTCAAAAATGGTCATCCTGAATGATGGAACAGGTTTGAGAAGCTTAATGGTCTACATCTGTTCATATTTCTAATGGTCATATTTTTCATTTTCGATAGGACCACATAGTGTGTTAGAAACATCCAGGAGAGATGAGATTGGATCAGATGGGATTTTGATTCCTGGGGAGAGTTGACTGGAAACAACAGCAGAGAGAGTGAGAGGAACACAGAGCAAAATATTAGCAGGTTCAGGGAATGAGAACAGATTTAGGTAGATTCTTTTTATCCTTGCAAGGCACGTGGGTCTCACAGGCAAGGCCAGCGTTTGTTGCCCATCCCTGAACACCCTTGAAGTGAGAGGCTTGCTTGGTCATTTCAGAGGGCAGCAGGTCAGAGTCAGACACATTGCATTCAATCGCTCCTAAAAGGACACACTGATGTTTGAAATGGGGATTTGAAGTCACCTGTAAGCCACATTGGGTAAAGATGGTCACTTAGCTTCCCTGAAGGATATTAGTAAACTAGATGTTTTTGTTTTACAACAATTGATGACAGATGATCACCATTATGGAGATTAAGTTTCAAATGCAAATTTAATAATTAAATGTAAATTCTACAAGTTGCCACGATAAGAATTGAACCTCCCCTTTCCAGAGCACGAATCTGATCCTCACGTTCCCTGCAGCAGCCCAGCTACTGGGAGTCATTTGAGATTTGTGACACCCAACCGGACTCTTTTCCTTCAATCATTCAGAAGCAGCAGACAGACTGACCGTGAACAACTCGAGACAGCAAGGACTGAGCCTAGCCAGTTACTAAGCCAGATAATTTAGGAAATCGGAACTGGTTATTGTCCAAGACTTCTTCTGGAGTCAGTGACTGAGGAGAGGGTTTTTAACTCCACTGCTCTCTCACTAATCTAAAGAGCCTGATCAGCTCCCTTTTTGGAATGGTACAACACAGGAATTTCAAGCCAAACCAAATCCACCGAGTTCTGGATTCCCCACACAATGAACAGCAAACATTCGTTGATCTTCGAATTTGCTGTATTGTTGTAAATGAAACATTACAGACAACAGATTTTGGACATCAAGTTTTTAATCGAAATTAACAATCTAATGTTGCAAACTTAACCTACCAGAGCACAGATAAACTATAAGGCAATGTAATTAATATGCACCATGTGAGCCCAAACCTCTTTGATCCTAAACATCCAATCAGACATCACACACAGACACACAGACTCATCACATGATTGTAAGGGAAAAGTTAAAACATAAAATATAAAGAATTGTAATTTTGTAGCTTAATGACCATTTTAACAATAAATGCCTTCTCAAAAATTTTGAATAATTGGTTATATTACAGGCACATGGATCTGCAAATATTGCTTGAACTCCACAGTCACTGGTCAATGCAAACAGCTTCTGTAGACCTTTGGAGACTTTTTACATTTCAGACTAGGAGTCTTATCTCAGATCTTTCAGCAAGTCAATGACTGGAGAACATCTAGAGAGAGAGAAACCAAAGGAAAGCCCTGGTTGAGAAGCTTCCAAAACAAAGTTGCACTCTCCCCCATTCTGTGAACCACTAAGCCCAACTCTCCTCCCACGTCCACCATGTACCAAGTCAGAACCACTTCACTGTTATTTACTTTTATTCTGAACATTCTCTGTGCCTGGCTGGTCAGCACCAATTCTGCCGTGATTAACCAAATCAACATGCAACGAGTGGCCAGTAACGAAGCTTAGCAACATCTCGGTTCATCTACAGTGTCCTTGAGCAGTAATTAACCTGCTATTAGGTGCTCCAAGGCAGCTGATGCCTCTGCTCCCTGCTGATGTGGAGAGTCTGCCTCAGTGCTGATAGTACTTATCAAGGATCAAAGGACACTTGGGAAGGGGCAAAACATGACCTATCCTTGTGAAATAGTATCAAAACCGGTTCACAGGTTTAAGCTCTAAATTGGGGCAGGCCAATTTTAATGGAATTGCATGGAGCTTGCAGGGGATGATTGGAGTTGTTTGTTTGCAGGCAAAGGAACCTCTGGCAAGTGGGAGGCCTTTAAAAGTGAGACAGCTACAGTTCAAGATCAATGTGCCCCTGTGAGGGTGAAGGCCATGGCTAGCAGGGATAGGGAACCCTGGATGACAAGAGATATTGAGGCTTTGACCAGAAAAAAGGAGGCATAGCTCAGGTACAGGCAGCTGAATTCAAGGGAATCCATGGAGGTATACAGGAACTACAGGATTTTACTGAAGAAGAAAATCAGGAGGGTGAAAAGGGGGCATGAGAAAACATTCACTGAGAAGATTAAGATGAATTCAAAAAGATACTGTTAGTATATTAAATGAAAAAAGAATAATTAGAGAGATGATAGGGCTCCTCAAGGACCAAAGTGGACAGGTATGTATAGAACCACAAGAAATGGGTGAGGTTATCATTGAATATTTCCCCTGTGTTTACCTTGGAGAAAGACATGAAGACTTGGGAACTTGGGGAAGTTAGTAGTGGTATCTTGCCAAAATTCCATATCACTATAATAGAGGTGTTGGACATATTGGAATGTATGAAGGTGGATAAATCTCCTGGTCCTGACCAGATATGCCCAAGAATACTGCAAAAGGCTAGAGAAGAAATTGCAGGGGCCCTGTCTGGTGTTTTTGCATCATCATTAGCCACGGGTGAGGTCCCAGAGATTAGAGAGTAGTGAACATTGAGCCCTTATTCAAGAAGTGTTGCAAAGGAAAACCTGGGAATGATGTGCCAGGAAGCCTAATGTCTGTGGCGGGTAGGTTTCTTGAGAAGATTATGAGGGATAAGATATACATGCATTTGGAAAGACAGGGTTTGTCAGCATGGCTTTGTGAATGGGAGATCATGCCTCACAAATTCGTTCAAGTTCTTTGATGAAGTGACCAGGAAGGTTTACAAGGGCAGGGTGGTAGATGCAGTCTATGTGGATTTCAGTAAGGCCTTTGATAAGGTTCCACATGGTAGGCTGCTCTGGAAGGTTAGATTGCATGGAATGTAAGGTGAGTTGGCAAATTGGATACAAAATTGGCTTGATGGTAGGAAGCAGAGGGTAATAGTGGAAGGATGTTTGTCAGATTGGAGGCCTATGACTAGTAGAGTGCCTCAGGAGTCGATGCTGGTGAAAAAGCTATTTGTTATCTATATCAATGATTTGGATGAGAATGTATAAGGTCTGATCAATAAGTTTGCTGATGACTCCAAGACAGGCGGTATCTTGGACAGTGAGGACAGTTATCAGAAAGTGCAGCAGGACCTTGATCAGCTGGGGACATGGGCCGAGAAAGGCAAATGGAGTTTAATATAGATAAATGTGAGGTCTTGCATTTTGGAAAGTCAAATCAAGGCAGGAGTGTCACAGTGAATGGTAGGGCCTTAAGGAGTGAAGTGGAATGGAGGGATGTAGGAGTTCAGGTTCATAGTTCTCTAAAATTGGAGTCATAGGTAGACAGGGCAGTGAAGGCAGCTTTTGGAACACTGGACAAATACACGGATAGGGAAGGATTAGAAGGATATGGGCCAAGTGCAGGGAAATGGGGTTAGCGTGGATGGACATTTTGGTCACCATGGATCAGTTTGGGCCTGAGGGCCTGTTTCCGTGCTGTAGAACTCTATGATTCCACAACAAAGGAAACATCTCAAAGACTCCAGAAAGATTTCCTTCAAGAAATATATGTCAATGAATGGGAAATTCTCATTCAAAAGAAACTGCCTTGGAGGAAACTCCTTTATGAAGGGACATGATTTGTTGGGAATAGCCATCAGCAGAAGAAGTATGGAAAAGGAACTGGAGAAATGAATGTCAATGGTATCAAGGCCATAGACCTCCTGAAAACACCTGTCAAATGTGTGGTTGGAGAAGTGGATCTTGGATTGGGTTCATCAGTGACGTAATGACTCACAGAACCAATAATCAGTGACATGGGATTTCCTTAGTAGATGACCTTACTCATTAGATGGTCATTGCTGATGATCTTTCCAAGCTAGATTCTAACAGCAAACATTTCCCATTTGTTCTCTCCTCTTTTGTGAAACAAGCTGCTGTTCAAAATTAAAATTCAATTCTCAACTTTAAATCAGTTCCATAACTGAGGAACAATTAGAAAAATCAAAGAAAAATAGCGATAGTGTCAACAGTAATCACATTGCTTTTCATTTGGTTACATTGATGGTAGGAAAGTTAGAAAGTTCATCAATCAGGGGAGACAACCCTTGCAGTCAATATATAACCTGAACAGTGAGAGTGGCAGTCTGTCACTACATGTCTATCTAAGATTCCCATTGTATTGATGCTTCACATTCTCTCTGTAACAATATCTGAAATAGACATTGATTGGTCAGTTAGAGTACAGCCAGTACCTGGACTAGACGACTGTTAAGCCTGAGCAGTCTAAAGAACGCTGGACAAATCTGGATCATTCCTGAAAAACATACAAAGAGCATGAATATACCAAAGAAGCAAATGGCAAAACCCAGCTCGCAGTAAAAAGCATCATGTGTTTTTTTGATAATTCAGGTCATGGGTGTCGCTGACTGATCGTGATTAACCTTGAGAAGGTGGTGGTGAAATGTCGCTGGGTCTAGGTTCTGGAATTCCCTCCCTAAGGGCATTGTGGCTCTACCTACAGCACACAGACTGCAAAAGTTCAAGAAGTTAACTTACCACCATCTTCTCAAGGGCAACTAGGGATGGGCAGTAAATGCTGGCCTAGCTAGAGATGCCCATGTTCCTCAGTGAATAAAAACGATGTTGAGATTTAGACACAAATCACCCATCTCACCCTTGAATGATACATTACTGGAAACAGTCTTAATTTGCCACCCGTAGAATTCACAGTTTAGTCAGCAGCTGTAACACAGGGAGGGTTGCAGAAACTGTCAGGAATCACAGTGACAAACAAATGATTCCCAGGCAACTCTAGGTCACCTTTGTTCAGTTAGTCACAGGGCAGGGATGGAGGATGTTGGAGGTGAGAGGAAAATTCCTGCAGGGGCTTCTCATCTGCTGTAACTTTGGAGGATGTTACAGGGCATGGAAATCTTGGAAAGCTGAGAATGATCAGGAAAAGACATCCCCACCCAATGGAAATTCAGCTGCTTGGAGAACAAGGGAGAAAATGCTAAGTTTCACAAAACTTCAATTTTGCACTCAGCACTCACTGTAAGTGATAAAATTTTAATCTTTCCCTCCATAAAACGTTAATTAGAATTCAAACGATCGACTGTGCTGAAGATGAGCAACATTTTAATTTTGCACGAGGGTGAATTACAGGTTAATTTGGGAAAGGGCAATCGCAGGTGAATCTGGAGGTGGAGATTTTCAAACAACTGGAAATTGACAAATTCTGCCCAGTAACAATGTACTCTCATTTACCTCTCAGTCTGTTAAAACCAGTTTCCCACTCTGCGTGTTTGAGCAGTTTCCCAAAAGGCTAAACCACGTTAGTAACTCATAAGCAATGGGCTGCATTCTGTCTGTGAGCAAGAGCGTTCAATTCAACCCTGAACCAGAACATTTCTGCCACCATGCTTGTATGAATGATTAATTACCCTACCTTCTTGAAAATGTGGTCAGCTCAATTTGTCGTGAAAACCCTAAAGAGACAAAAGTGATTGTTAAATGTTTTGTTGTGTTATGAACAAATTTGCTATATTGTTTCCACAGTTGAAAGTGTTTCAAGCAAAACCATGATTTCTCGACCATCTACACAAGTTGCACCGTTTGCACAGATCTCTCGAATGTTTTGTGATACCTACAATCTTTATTCAAGTGTGTCTGACATAGCTCAGTCCAAGATCTGCAATTGACCAAGTCAGATTAGAGCGTTTTAAGGTGATCAGTGGGGACAAAGGATCAAATGCAGGAAGGTGTTTTGCCTCAAAGAGCAGAGACAAGGGTAAGAGAGAATATTATTATAATCCCAGTTATTACTGGACAAGTCACACCCAGACAGAACCTAACTTGCTAGATAATATTTAGATTTTTGTTGGTTTATAATGGAATTGTCTCTCTGTGAAAGATAAGCACAATACTACTCATATTGCTTTAGTGTAAAACAGAAGTTTATTCAGAAAAAAAATGGGGAGGCATGGTGGTACTGTGGTTAGCACTGCTGCCTCACAGCACCAGAGACGCGGGTTCAATTCCCACCACAGGCAAATGTCTGTGTGAAGTTTACACATTCTCCCCGTGTCTGCGTGGATTTCCTCCCATAGTCTAAAGATGTGCAGGTCAGGTGAATTGGCCATTGTAAATTGTCTGTAGTATTAGCTGAAGGGGTAAATGTAGGGGAATGGGTCTGGGTGGATTGCTCTTCTTAGAGTTGGTGTGGAGTTGTTGGGCCAAAGGGCCTGTTTCTGTACGGTAAGTAATCTAATAAACCAAGCTATCTACTTCTGATGCAAATTTAAAGATGAAAGCATCATCTGATTAATGCCAAAACACTGCTCTGTAAAACAATTAAAAGCAGTTTCATTCCACCCAAAACTCTTCACTGGTACAGTACCCAAAACACACACATCGTACCGAAAAACACCAACTGTGCAATACTCAAACCACAATTCCTGTTTCTATCACTTCAGTAGATTTAAGCCATTGCAATTTCAATTTATAGACTGAAGATGGACATAGTTCTTCCTGGAATTAGATACAGCTGAGTTTAAATGAACTCAGTTTTAAGTAAACACTTTGGTGTTTCATCGCAACGAAACAGTGGTCTGTTACTAACATTACCTCTTTACATTAAGGTAAAGTAGTTCAGTATATCCTTCCTTTCTCAGGAACAGGCCTGCTCAAACACAGAGGTAGAAAGTGAGGACTGCAGATGCTGGAGATCAGAGTTGAGAGGGTGGTGCTGGAAAAATACAGCAGGTCAGGCAGCATCTGAGGGCTGGAGAATCAATGTTTTGGGCATATGCCCTTCCTGATGAAGGGCTCATTCCTGAAACATCGATTCTCCTGCTCCTCAGATGCTGCCGGACCTGCTGTACCTTTTCAGCACCACACTGCTCAAACACAGAATGAAACTAAAAAAAACCCTCTTCCTCCAAACTATTTTTGCAGCTTTAACAAAAACAAGTTCCAGAGATCTCTAACAAATCTTGAGGACCCATTATTTATCTTACTGAACCATAAAACAGTCTAAGTTAAACAATAATCCATCAATTCTAAAGCTAGGCCTCAAAATAAGCTGTTCTTAGAAGAAATCACCATGTCTACAGCAATACTAACAGGCCAGTTATTAACCTTAAACATGCAGAAAATCCACGAGACAACTTTAAAAAAACCTCAAATTTAGAACAAATAATATTGAATACAGCAAGCTGATTGGGAGGATGAACTGTGAAGAGGATACAGAGATAATTCAGTGCAATTTGGACAAGTTCAGTCAAATGCGTTACAGTTGAAAAATAACGTATTAAGTATGAGGTTATCCACTTTGGTAGCAAAGTCAGGAACAAGACAATTTGCCAGAATTCCCTAGGTCCAGGAAAGGTCCCATTCCATTCAAAAATTATGAATGTACCTCCTTTATTCAAAAAGAGGAGGAGACAGAGAGCAGGAAATGATAGGACAGAGTGAAAATGTTAGAAGCTAATATTGAACACATTATAGCAGGTCACATCGCTGAAATAAAATAAAAGAGAAAAGAAAACATTAGGATAGACTGTGCATATATTTTTCGAAGGCCTTTAATAATGTAGAAAATAGGAACAGGAGTAGGCCATTCAGCCCTTTGTGTATGCTTTAATATTCAATATGATCATGATTGATCATCCATTTCATGACCTTGTTCCTGCTTTCTCCTCATACCATTTGATTAATTTAGCCTGAAGAACTGCACCCAACTCCTTCTTAAAAACACTCAATATTTTGGCCTCATCTGCTTTCTGTGGCAGAGAATTCCATAGGCTCACCATGTTTTGGGTGAAGGAATTTCTCCTCATCTCAATCCTAAATGACATACCCCATATTGTTAGACAGTGACCTTTGGTTCATGACTGCCCAGTTATTGGGAACATCTTTCCAGCATTTACCGTGTCTAGTCTTGTTAAAATTTCATACGTTTCCCTGAGATTACCCACCTTGTTCTTCTTAGCCCCAGTGCAGTCAATCCTGGAATCAGTTCAACAAACCTGCATTGCACTCCCCCGCTCGCCATAAAATCCTTCCTCAAATAAGGAGACCAAAGCCTCACACAATACTCCAGGTATGGCCTCACCAAGGCCCTATACAATTGCAGTAAAGCATTCCTGCTGCTGTACTCAAATCCTGTCAGTCTGAAGCCAAAATGCAACTGACAGAGATAGGGAGGGAGAGAACGTGAAGATAAAGATAGCAATTTGAACTTCGCAAGATGACATCATAGAGCTCAGGAGTCTGAGGTCTACAACATTGCTGAGATATCCTGGATGTTCAATTTGATCAGCCAGTGCAAAGATAGATCAGGAGGGCAGCCCCAAAACAGATCAGTGCCTGAACATTGCACCCACTGCATAGGCCCAAAGAGGAGTCCATGTTACCATTCCACCCTCGATATAGCTCTGTTACTCAGACTATCTACTTTTGTGCAGCAAACTCTCCAAATCTATTTTAACAATAAAAACACATAAGGTACATAGAACATAGAACATAGAACAGTACAGCACGGAACAGGCCCTTCAGCCCACGATGTTGTGCCGATCACTGATCCTCATGTATGCACCCCAAAATTTCTGTGACTATTTAATTTGAATTGAAGCCTCCTTTCTGTTTAATTGAGATTCTGTACTGAGTGGGAATGAATGGAAAAGGTGAGGTCTGTTGGGATTTTGTTAAATGGGATTGAATGAAAAGACATTTTGGTGCATTGAGATTTGACAGTAATAGGGAGTAGAATGGGGATTGATCCAGAGTTCAATAGAATGGGTTTGAATGGCCTTGCTTGTGAAACAGCCTCAGTGTTCAATCACTCATGGGAAAGGTCAAACAGGAGACAGATACTAGAAAGTGGCTGATGCTATCAACCAGGCCAACTTCATCCACCCTCCACCACACACTATAATCAAAGCCAGTTTTTAATGAATGTATTGAAGAGGATAGTGAGGGAAATTTTATGTAGAGTCATCATTTGTTGCTGTTTCAAAAACAGAACCATATTGTTTTATTAACCTCATTCCCTACAGAACCCACCTCCTGTCTTCCTGAAGGTGATGCAGATGATGACATTGATGATGATAAGGAGGATGATTAGCAATGGCATTGCCAGCGGATATACAGTGGTGGGCTCAGTCTTCTTCACTGTAAAACAGCAAGAATAGCATTGGTCACTAATATCTCAGTGTTGCTGCAGTGAAACCTGTAGCAGGGTTACAGAGCATGAGATTAACTGTACAATATGGACATTCTCTGATGGAGCAATTCAGTTAGTCTGTCTCCCCCGTCCTTCCCCATAATCCTCTAACTTGCTCCTTTCCAAATACTTACCCACTTGATTCTGAAAGCTCCCCTAATTGAATCTGTTTTCACCGCCCTTTCAGATAGTGCATTACAGATCAGAAAAATTCCTGAAGGAGGCAGCTGCTTAATTCTGTGACACAGTATATAAGGTTAGTCGATTTTCATTGATTCCTCTCTCATGCCCCTGTAATTATCTTTACTTAACTATCATACCATTACATCCAATTTTGCCTTCTCTATTTCAAACTGCAGACTGAACTCGACCATCATATGATCGCTGCCTCCTAAGTGTAACCTTACTTTAAGATCGCTTTATAAGGTTCTGGCCCATTTCATAGCACTAAGTCCAGAATAGCCTGCTCCCTTGTGGGCTCCGCCACAAGCTGTTCCAAAAAGCCATCCTGTAAGCATTCCATGAGTTCCCTTTCTTTGGATCCACCAGCAACATGAGAAACCATAAGTTATTGTATATATTGGGGGGAATTGCATAGTTAGGAAAAAGATTAATATTTCACAGAGTGAATATAAGAGGTTAAGTAGAGATTGAAAAAAAACACAGATCCTCAAAAATTTAATTGGAGTAAGGAACATTTTAGTGTATGAGACAAAAACTTTATAAATTTGATTGGGTAGACTGTTCAGGCAAAGAGATGTCTGATAAGTGGGAGGCTTTCAAATGTGTGATGAGAGTTTAGAATTACTATGTTCCTGTTAGATTAAATGGTAAAGATGGCAGGATTAGAGAACAATAGATGAATAAAGATACTGAGGTTCTAGTCAAGCACAAAAAAGAATCATACCTTAGATACAAACAACTGGGTTCAAATGAATCCCTTGCACAATATAAAGAGTGTAAGGGCATTCTGAAGATGGATATCGGTAAGTCAAAGATAATATATGAGATAGCCTTGACAGTTAGGGGTTAGGATAATTCAGAGTTCTGTAAGTACATTAAAAGCAAGCGAGCAACTAGAGAGAGAGAGAGTAGTGCCGTTTAAAGATCAAAGAGGAATTGAGTTCCGGAGTCCTGAGGTCATGTTGCAGTTGTATAAGACTCTGGTGAGGCCTCATCTGGAGTATTGTGTGCAGTTTTGGTCGCCATACTATAGGAAGGATGTGGAAGCTTTAGAACGAGTGCAGAGGAGGTTTACCAGGATGTTGCCTGGAATGGTAGGAAAATCTTATGAGGAAAGGCTGAGGCACTTGGGGCTGTTCTCATTGGAGAAGAGAAGGTTTAGGGGAGATCTGATAGAAGTGTATAAGATGATTAGGGGTTTAGATAGGGTAGATACTAAGAACCTTTTACCGCTAATGGAGTCAGGTGTTACTAGGGGACATAGCTTTAAATTAAGGGGTGGTAGGTATAGGACAGATGTTAGGGGTAGATTCTTCACACAGCGGGTTGTGAGTTCATGGAATGCCCTGCCCGTATCAGTGGTGAACTCTCCTTCTTTATGGTCATTTAAGCGGGCATTGGATAGGCATTTGGAAGTTATTGGGCTAGTATAGGTTAGGTAGGATTCGGTCGGCGCAACATCGAGGGCCGAAGGGCCTGTACTGCGCTGTATCCTTCTATGTTCTATGTTCTATGTAGGTGTCTTTGTATTGAAACTCAGGAGATCAGAAAGATACTAAATGAATATTTTACGTCAGGTTTTACACTGGGGAAAGAAATGGAAGCTAGGGAACTCAAAGAAATAAATATTGATATGTTTAACACATTTCACGTTACAGAAGAGGAAGTGCTGGAGATCTTAGAAAACATAAAGGTAAATAAATGTGCAGGACCTGATCGATTGTATCCCAGGGCTTTGTGGGAAGAAAGGGAAGAAATTACATATCCCCTTGCAGAAATATTTCTGTCACCTACAAATATGGATGAGGTGCCAAATGACTGGAGAGTAGCTAATGTTGTGTCTTAATTTAAGAAGGGATGAAAGGAGAAGCCATAGAGTTACAGGTCTATGAGTCTGAATTCAGTGGTGGGTAGGATGTTGGAAGTGATTCTGAAAGATTGGAATTATATACATTAAGAGAGGCAAAGAATGATTAGGGATAGTCAGCATCGTTTTGTCTGAGGGAAATTCTGTCTCACAAACTTAGATTGAGTTTTTTGAAGAAGTAAACAAGAAGATTCATGAGGACAGAGCGACAGAAGTTGTTTACTTAGACTTTATTAAAGCTGTTGGCAAGTTTCCACTTGGTAGACTAATTAGTAAAGTTAGATCACGTGAGATTCAGGATGAGCTTGGCAAATGGATAAAAAGTTGGCACAATGGCACAAGACAGAGAGTGATGGTGAAGGATTGTTTTTCAGGCTGGGGGTCTGTGACTGGCAGTGTTACACAGGGATTGATACTGAGTTCATTTTTGTTTGACATTCATATAAATGACATGGATGAGAATAGAGAAATCATGGTGAGTAAATTTTGGATGACACCAATATTTTAAAATCAAATTTCAAATACAAAAGCAAAATACTGTAGAAGCTCAAGGTTTGTGCGAAGATTTGTAGCTCGGGTGCTCGTTGTTGTGGTTCTGTTCGCCGAGCTGGAAGTTTTTGTTGCAAACGTTTCGTCCCCTGGCTAGGAGACATCATCAGTGCCCTGGAGCCTCCTGCGAAGCGCTTCTTTGATGTTTCTTCCGGTATTTATAGTGGTCTGTCCTTGCCGCTTCCGGGTGTCAGTTTTAGCTGTCCGCTGTAGTGGTTGGTATATTGGGCCCAGGTCGATGTGTTTGTTGATGGAGTGGCATTCATCCACAAACTCCATCAACAAACCCATCGACCTGGACCCAATATACCAACCACTACAGCGGACAGCTGAAACTGACACCCGGAAGCGGCAAGGACAGACCACTATAAATACCGGAAGAAACATCAAAGAAGCGCTTCGCAGGAGGCTCCAGAGCACTGATGATGTCGCCTAGCCAGGGGACGAAACGTTTGCAACAAAAACTTCCAGCTCGGCGAACAGAACCACAACAACTGTAGAAGCTGGAAATTTGGAACAAAAATCAAAATGCTGAAAATATTCAGTTTGTCAAACAACACTTGTAGAGAGAAACATGGTTAATGTTTTAGTTCAATGATGTTTCACCTGAAAATCCAATTCTAAAAAGTTCACAGAATCTGTACCATTCTCTCCGTACAGCATCTACAGACAGAAGAATGTGTGAATGGCCTCTTACCAGTTATGACCTGCACCCGACTCTCTTTCTGGATCAGACACTGAATATCCAGTGGTAGTGATGTGTATTCCACCAGACACAGGTAAGTGTGATTGTCCCTCACACTCAGCTGGTTTATCCTGGTCGAGGCGTTTCCCTCCTCTGGGTTCCCGATGAGCTCGTACCGATTTCCACCGTGTCCAGTTGTCCAAGTTCCCTGTGATTGGGCTGTAAATGTAACGATGTGTTGGTAGGGCTCCTTCCTCATCCAGGTAACAGTGGTCAGGTTAAGGACCTCCATGGTCTCAAAGATACAGGGTAAGGTGACTAAATCTCCCTCTGTCCCACTCACCACTGAGACATTTCCCTGAGCAGCTGAGGAAAGGATAAACATCAGAATGGATGAGGACAGAAGCTCGAGATTCAATTTGTTACATTTCTTTCAACTTCACAATAAAATGGACTATTAAAACCTCCACCCATATCACTCATGGGTTTATTCCAGATATTCTCCTGCTGTCACCCTGATCAAAATCTCTCATCTCTCAATTTTAGAAACTTGATCACAAGATTGTTACAAATTAGGAAATCCATTCAACCCTCCCGAATTTATTCATGCAGAACCCTCCGCCCGTTGCTCAAAGTTAATTTTCTTTAAACAAGGTCAAGGATTTTACAACCTTCCCCCTCACTCTGTCCAGCAAACATGTTCAAAATATTGATCACACACTGTATGAAGGAGAACCCCCTGGTATCATTCCTAATGTAACCATTCACCAGTTCAAACTTGAGTTTTGAAAATATGCACAGGTTAATTCAAACTTGTAGTCTGTATTAAATTTTGAGTAAAATACTTTGGGTGCAAGAGGAGTGATAGTTCAGCCATGTGGCTTTTCACGGTATAAGTTTAAAGATGAGCTGAGTGATGATCTGATTCCTCATTCCCTATTTCAAACAGGAAACTTCATTTTCAAATCAGTTCATCTTTTGTTCACAAGAGCAAGTATCCTCTCAGAATGTGCCCCGTCAAATCTCCTCAGCACCTTTTTTGTTTCAGTAATTTCTCCTCTAATATTTGTTATTCATTCATGGGTGTCTCTGGAAAGATTACATGCATTTATTGTCCATCTCGACTGCCAAGGAGCCGCTGCCTTCTTGAACTGCTGAGGTGAAGGGGTTACCCACAGGAGTTCTATGGATGGAGTTCCAGAATTTTGACTCAGCAACACTGAAGGAATGGCAATATGGTAAGAATGGAACCAAACTACTCTGCATTGAGTGAGGCAGCAAAAACATTGAGAGCAGACATAGCCCTATCAATCCTGAAAAACCCTTCTCATTAACATCTTCCTCATTAACATCTGGAAGCTAGTGCAAGAAATGGAAGAGCTGTCTCATAGACTGGTCAACTAACAGTCCCACATAGGCAAACTCATGGAATCATAACTCAATTTGTCAGACACCACTGTCATCGTTCCTGGATATATCCTGTCTCACTGGCAGGAACAGATCCAGCAGAGATTGAGGCACAGTGATATACATTTGGGAGGAGGTTGCCCTGGCAGTACCCAACATGAAGTTTCCAACTTAAAGTGAACATTGTTAGCCCATGGAACCACAATCTGTAACCTCATGATCCAGGTTAACTATCAATCCACCATTCCCATCAGGCTGGGAGATCAATAAAATGCATGTGTGAGTATGCTGTGAGCAACATAAGGTAAACTGAAAAATATGATGCCAACATTCTGAAACTACAGCACACAATTGAGCCATTCCATAACCAATGGATCAGGTGGCTCTGCAGTCCTGGTTCATACAGTCCTGAATGATAGAGGACAATGGCTGCACCGGTTGGTTCAGAACAGTTTTACAAGACTGGAGTCTCCCCAACAATGGGGAAAATTACCCGGGTATGTCCTGTGTACAAAAAGCAAAGTGATTCTGACCAGGCCATTTATTGCTCCATCAATCCACTCTCAATCATCAAGGAAGTGATGGAAAGTGTGAGTGACTGCCTTAACATCGA
The DNA here is from genome assembly GCF_020745735.1 of Hemiscyllium ocellatum. NCBI lineage: Eukaryota > Metazoa > Chordata > Chondrichthyes > Orectolobiformes > Hemiscylliidae > Hemiscyllium > Hemiscyllium ocellatum. Next base: position 7,147,366 of record NC_083402.1, read on the forward strand.
GCTACATTTGAGTAGGTGGAGCAAATGGGAGCTTGAGGAAAACTGAAGTCAACGGAAATTGGTGGTGGATCCTCTTTTGGTTTGAGTCATACCTGGGACATAGGAAGATGGTTGCAGTTTTTGGGGGTCAGCTCCAGGACACCACTGCAGGAGTTCCTCAGAGTAGTGTCCTTGGCCCAACCATCTCCTGCTGCGTCATTAATGACCTTCTCTTCACCATAAGGTCAGAAGTGGGGATGGATGCTCCCCTCCAAGACACTCACCATGCTGATTTGGGAATATTTCACCATTCCTTCAGTGTCACTGGGGCAAAGTCCTGAAAATCCTTTACCAACCATATCATGAATGTCCCTGCTCCTGAGGGAATGCAGCAGTTCAAGAAGGCAGCTCACCATTCCCTTCTCCAGGGAAATTAGGGATGGCCAATACGGGCTGACTGTGCATGTGGCACCAACATCCCCTCGAACAATTACAAGATAAATATAGTTCCAAGTCAGGATGATGTGCATCTGTTGCTGTTTTTCATGGTGGTTGTAGAGGTCACTAGTTTGGAAGGTGCTCGAGATGGAAATGTTGATGCTTAACTGCAGTGTATTTTGTAGTTATTTTCCTTCCCACAATGTTGCTTGGGTGGAAGTTCCAGGATTTTCAGCCAGCAACTGTGACAGAGCAGTGATATATTTTCAGATCAGGAAACCCACTCAAATATAAGGAATCCAAGTATGACCTTTGCAGAGCCATTAAGATAACCAAGGACCGATACCATCCAAACGAGAGATCCAGACAGACACCCAGTGACTATGGCAAGGATTGAATGACATCACAGGGTCTAAAAAGAGACAGTGCAAGATAGCAGACGATGATACATCCCTGCTGAAAATATGTTGCTGGAAAAGTGCAGCAGGTCAGGCAGCATCCAAAGAGCAGGACAATCGACGTTTCGGGGCTTATGCCTAGATGACATATCCCTCCTAGATCGTTTCAACGCCTTCTCCGCTCACTTTGAGCAGAAATTTGGGAAAGGTAACACCTCTTCCGACAAGTCCTGATGAACCTATCCTAACAACCACTGCATCAGAGGTTAGATCAGTTTTCCTTCATGTGTGAATCCAAGAAAAGCAATGGGATCAGATGGAGTACCAGGTCGTGCACTCAGAGTGTGCACACATCAACTGGCAGAGGTCTTCTTGGACATCTTCAACCTCTCCCTGCAGCGGGCCACTTTCCCTGCCTGTTTCAAGAGGGCCAACATCATCTCTGTGCCTAAGAAGACTCATGCAGCATGTTTCAATGACTACTACCCAGTGGCCCTAACTTCGGTGGTCATGAAGTGCTTTGAAAGGCTGGTCATGGCATTAATCAACTCCAGCCTCCCTACTATTCTTGACACAGTCCAATTTGCCTATTGGACCAACAGATCCACAACAGATGCCATACTATTTGCTCTTCACTTCTCTATAGAACATCTTGACACCAAGAACAGCTACTTAAGAATCCTACTCATTGACTACAATTCAGCCTTCAATATTATTATCCCCTCGAGACTGATTACTAAACTTTGTGATCTCGGACTAAGCCCCACTCTCTGCAACTGGATCTTCAGTTTCCTGACCTACAGGCCACAATCAGTGAAGATTGGGGACAATATTTCATTTTCACTAACACTCAACACTGGAGCCCCCCAGGTGTGCAGACTCAGCCCCCTACTGTACTTACTGTATAACCATGACTGCTTCGCCAAATGCCAGACTAATGTCATTTACAAGTTTGCTAATGACACCACCAAATCTCAGATGGTGACAAAACAGACTACAGATGGGAGGTGGAAGACCTGGAAAAATGGTGCACTGAGAACAATCTAGTCTCAATGCCAGCAAAACCAAGGAACTCATTATTGACTTTTGGTAGGATGTACTCATGCCCCCCTACACATTAACAGCACAGAGGTGGAATGAGTGGAGGGTGTCAAGCTCCTGGGAGTGGTCATCCACAACAAGCTTTCTTGAACTCTTCATATGGATGCACTGGTTACAAAGGTCCAACAACATCTCTTCTTCCTCAGGCAGCTGAGGAAATTTGTCATGACAGCAAATACCCTTGCCAACTTTTATAAGTGTGCCATCGAGAGCATTCTGTCTGGATGTATCACTACCGGGTATGAGAACTGTACCATTCGAGATCGAAGACGGTTACAGAGACTAATGAATTCAGCCTGGACAAGCACAAAGGCCAACCTCCCATCTAGAGAATCCATCTACCAGGCCCGCTGTCAAGGAAAGGCCACCAACATTCTCAAAGATCCATCCACCCTGGCAATGCTTTTGGGGAGAAGGTACAGAAGCCTGAACACACGCAGCAGACAGTTTCATAACAGTTTCTACCCTACTGTTGTTAGAATATGACTGGACTCACAAACTCTTAACATTTGCCTGTACCTGTGTTTTTGTTTTAGCTGCTGTTTACCTATTATTTACTTATCTATGCTACTTTACTCTGTGATCTGCCCATATTGCTCACAAGAGAAAGCTTTTCACTGTGCTTTGGTACATGTGATAATAAATTCAATTCAATTCCTGCACTCTTCCAGACAAGTGGGGAGTATTTCAACACAGCCCTGATTGAAGAATAGGCATTTGTGTCAGAAGGTGTGTTAATTTAATGGATTCCTAGCTCACGATTTGCACTCCTGGTTTCATAAATGAGTAAGCCATTCAGAGGCAGTTGAGAGTGAATCACATGATGGTGGGTATAGAGTCACATGTAGGTCAGACTAGGTAAGAACATGAGTGACCCAGATGGGTTTACATTAATGGTGATGGATACATGGTCATTACGAGATGACTTTTTAGTCCACAATTTTTTCAATTCAAATTTTACAATCCAGTTGGGATTGGAATCATTTGCAAGGACATTAACCACTGGAGAAGGCAGCTCCCCTAATGTTCTCCTCAGCCAATAGAGAGGGAGACAACCAATGTGAGCTGAAGGTTCCTTTATCCTGAGGCATGCTCATCCAATGAGGGCTCAGGAGGTACAAGTTTCTCTTTACTTCAGTCAATGCTGAGGGAGAAGGGCTCTCACTGGTAGGAAATTAGGAGGTTGGATCTCGGTGATATTTCGTCTGTCCCCTATCCCAGAATGCTGAAGTTAGTTTAAACATAGTAAATGAATGATTGTGTGAGAGACTGGGAAGTTTCAGATGTAATGTTCTAAAAATTCCAGCCGATATCACTGCCTCCTGCCTCAGTCCAACTGAAAGAGCGCAAACCCAAGAGCTTCCAGGAGAAGTGGAGCTTGTCCCCATTGTGCTATAAGGGCAACAACACCATCCGAACATTGTTCCTCACCTATCACTTCCAGATCTGTCCCCAACAGCGTTTCGAAACTGCCAATATTGAATTCCACACAACACCGATAGAAGCCATCATCCTCCAGGCTCAGTCCCTCCATCATTAATGAGACATCGTTGTTGCTGAGGTTCCCCACAAATCTGAATCGATTCCCACCGTCCCGCTGTATCACATTCTCACACAGCTCACCCTGGGAATGGTCTGGACCAGGATACGTACAGTTAAAGATGACACCTGTGTCAGATTTAATCCATATGATGGAGCCAGTGAGTGGGAGATTAGTATCAGGGTGGGTGAAGCTGCAGGGTAAGACAACGGTTCTTCCTTCCACAGCCCTCACTTCGTTCGCAACTGTCATTGACCAATCAATAGCAGAAACCTCTGTAGGGGGGAAAGAGAGGATATGAACACCAAAGAGTGAGGGCAAGTACTGAATCTGTTGTATAGTGCAAAAAGATATAACATCCTATATTCATGATTTATACCCTGACCTGAGATAGTGTGGAATGAGCTACAACGTGCAGCACCACAGAGGATGTCAGGTGTTTTGTTAGCATCCTGAGGTGAGACTGTGAGTGTTTGTTGGTCTTGGTTGAAGAGAGCGTTTAGTGTCTGAGAGTTTTCTGAACACTCCATTGTTCCAGGAGATCCAGAGTTATCGCAAGACGAGGACTCTGGGCCCTCCCTGCAGAATCTTTTCTATTTCCCATCACTTTCTACTCTATTACAGAGCCAGCCTTCAGCAACCTGGCTCATTCATCAGTTGTAGGAGAGGGGTGGGGGATGCAGTGAATGTACTGCAGAATGGAAATAGATGAAGAAATAAAGAAGAGCTGAAGTAAATTTGTCATAGTCCCAGAGAGCGACTGTCTCATTAGAGAGAGATGACTAGTGATGATTTAACCTGGGTCCCTATGCTGCAGACAAGGGGCAAGGTTGAGAAGATGGGATCTTCATGGTCACCTCAGACAGTATGGGAATTAAACCTGCATTGTTGGCGTCACTCCACATTGAGGAGAAAGTGAGGTCTGCAGATGCTGGAGATCAGAGCTGAAAATGTGTTGCTGGAAAAGCGCAGCAGGTCAGGCAGCATCCAAGGAATAGGAAATTCGAAGTTTCGGGTATAAGCCCTTTATCAGGATTCCTGATGAAGGGCTTATGCCCGAAACGTCAAATTTCCTGTTCCTTGGATGCTGCCTGACCTGCTGCGCTTTTCCAGCAACACATTTTCATCACTCCACATTGTGGAGCCAACTGTCCAGCCAACTGAGCTAACAGGCCTGAAAAGGCGAATCAAGTAGTTCTAGAAGGCAGCGTGAATATCATCAAGTGAGGGCCATAAGGGAGTGTGGCATGACTCGATGCAATTTACTTGTGAGTAAGGCAGATGAGCTGAGGGTGTAGATTGATGAATGGGGATGTGACATTGTTGTTATCACAGAGGCATGGTTGAGGGCAGGGCAAGATGGACCCAACAGTGTTCAGGCTTATAGAACCATCAGATGAGACATGTAAGGATAGTGGTGAATGTAAAAGAGGAGGGGGTGTTGCAACATTGATCAAGGAGTCTATTGCTGTAATAAAATGGATGATATCTTATAATGTCCCTCAAATAATGCCATATGGTACAATGTAAAACAAATGACCCATCACCACACTCTATCTTATACCATCAGGGCAATTTTGTATTCAATTGGCATTCTCTCCCTGAATCCCATGTAATCTAACTTCACCAATTAGTCCACCATGTGGAACCTTGGCAATGGCTTTACTAAATACCATGTGAACAATAATTTTAATGTGTAAATCAGGGATTTGAGGAGACCATTCTTTCACTGAGAAGATGGTAGAAATTTGGAATGCACTGCCTAGGAGAGTTGTCGAGATGGGAAATCGGACAACGTTTTAAAAAGTACTTGGATCAGCAGTTGAAAATTTATAACAAGTCATGGCCCGAATGCTGGAAACTAGGATACATGTAGATTGAGATTTTTTTTGGTGTACACTCAATTGGCTAAAGGGCCTCTCCTGTTCTGTTTGATTCTATGATTCTCTGACTGAGTGAAGATGAGAATCAAAAAGGGCAAGAAGATGCTGGTGGGAGTGGTCCAAAGGCTCCATAACACAAACTATATGGTGGGACAGGGAATAATTCAGAAGAGAGTAAGAGCATGTAAGAAAGGTAATACATTAATCATGTACATAGGTATAATCAGATTAGCAAAGGAAGCCATAAGGAACAATTCATAGAACATATTCAAGGCAGTTTCTGAGAACAATATGTTGTGAATCCAACAAGGGATCAGGCTATTTCAGACCTGGTGATGTATCATGATTCAAGTTTAATCAATTATGCCAGAGTGAACAACACCCTGGAAACAGTGAACATAATATGTTAGAATTTAGTGTTCAGTTTGAGAGGGAGAAACATGGATTGGAAGTAACTGTGTTTAGCTTATGGAAGGGTAATTACAAAGGGATGAGGGCAGAACTGGCTGGAGTGGATTGTAGAAGCAGTTTAGCAGCAAAGACAGATAAGGAAAAATGACAGACTTTTAAGGTAATAGATTATGGCTCACACCAAAGTTTGCAGTCCAGTGAGGAGAAGCATTCTCTGAAATGGATAAGTCAATCAGGTTTAACAAAGGAAGCTAAGTATATCATCAGGTTGAAAGATGAAACATACAACATAAGAAATATTCATGATAAACAAGAGGATTGGGAAAGTTTTAACAACCAACAGCAGATGACTGAAAAATTTACTTGAATTATTTTGTGTTTTATTACAAGTTAAAGAGATAGAACATAGAAAATAGAACATACAACATAGGACAATACAGCACAGTACAGGCCCTTCAGCCCTTGATGTTGTGCCAAATGTTTATCCTATTCTAATTCAAAGTTACATGCCCTCCAGTTTACTATCATCCATGTTTCAGTGAATACTGAAGCAAAGTATTTATTAAGGGCCTCCCCTAACTCCTGCACCTCCAGCTACAATTTCCCTCCATTACCCCTCATTGGCCCTGTCCTCACTCTGGCCATCCTCTAGTTCCCCACAAAGGTGCTGAATTCCTTCAGGTTTTCATTAATCCTAACTGCTAAAGCTTTTTTTTATGTCCCCTTCTGGCTCTCCTAAGTCAATTCTTCAATTCCTTCCTGGCTACCTGGTAACCTTCTAGAGCCCTGTCTGATCCTTGCATCCTCAAACATAAATAAGCTTCCTTCTACCCCTTGATTAGATGTTCTACACCCCTATTCACCGAAACTTCCTTCAACCTACCATCCCTTCCTTGCCTCAGTTAACAATCTTATCCAGCACTATGAGCAAATGCTCCCTAAACATCCTCCACATTTCTGTCATGCATTTTCCTGAGAACAGCTTGTTGTCAATTTAGGCACCTCAGTTCCTCCCAGTAGCATTGTAATTCCTCCTCCCCCAATTAAATACTTTCCCATACCATCTGCTTCTAACCCTCCCCATGACTATAGTAAAAGTCATGGAGTTGTGATCACTATCACCAAAATGCTCTCAAACTGAGAGATCTGAGACCTCAACTGATTCGTTGCCAAGCACCAAATCCAATATGGCCTCCCCTTTAGTCGGCTGATCTACATATTGAGTCACGATTCTTTCCAGGACATACCCTGACAAAAACTGCTCCATCCAAACTATTTGAACTAAGGAGGTTCCACTGAATATTGGGGAAGTTAAAGTCACCCATGACAACGAGCCTGTTATTTCTGCACCTTTCCAAATTCTGCCTCCCAATCTGCCCTTGCGTGTTTCTGTTGCTACTGGAGTGTCTGCAGAAAACTCTCAATAATGTGACTGCTCCTTTTCTGTTTCTGACTTCCATCCATACTGACTCTGTAGACAGATAAAGGGGAATCATTGGATGTTATATATTTGGATTTTCAGAAGATATTTCACAAGTACAACACATTAAACACCTTAATAAGATTGGATTCAATAGTGCTGGTGATAATATATGAGGATGGACAGAGGATTTGCCAACTAATGGAAAGCAGAGATTTGGGACAATGGGGGTGGGGTGGAATTTCAGGCCGGCAACCTGTAATTAGTGGTGTCCCACAGGGATCTACACTGTGGCAACATTTATAATAGAATATAAAATAATACAGCACAGTACAGGCCCCGTGGTCCTTGATGTTGTGCCAGCCTTCTATCCTACTCTAATACCAGACTAACCTGCGTGTCTCTAATGTAGTTGACTCTACTACCACTTCTGGAAGTGTATTCCATGTGCCACCAGTCTCTGAGTAAAGAACCTACTTCTGACGGCTCCTCTGAACCTTCCTCCAATTACCTTGAAATCATACCCTAGATTAGGGTGTTGCTGGAGAAGCATAGCAGGTCAGGCAGCATCTGAGGAGCAAGAAAATTGACGTTTCAGGCAAAAGCCCTTCATCAGGAATAAAATCATTCCCCCTCATGAGAAAAGCCTAAGCTCCCTCAACCTTCCTTAATAAGACATACCATCTAGTCCAGGCAGTATCCTGGTGAATCTCCTCTGACCCTTTCTAAAGCTTCCACATCTTTCCAATAATGAGGCGACAGAACTGGACATACTATTCCAAGTGTGGTCTAACCAGGGCTCTACAGAGCTGCACCATAACCTCAAGTCTCTTAAACTCAATCCTCCTGCTAATGAAAGCCAACAAACAATGATATCTTCTTAACAACCCTATCAACCTGGGTGGCAACTTTGAGGGATCTATGGACATGGACCCTAAGATCTCACTGTTCCTGCACACTGACAAGCATCCCGCCTTTATCTCTGTATTCTGCATTCAAATTTGACCTTCCAAAGTGAATCATTTCACACTTTTCCAGGTTGAACTCCATCTGTCACTTATCAGCCCAGTTCTGCATCCTGTCAATGTCTTGTTGAAAGCTACAACAGAGCTTCGTACTATTCATAACTCTACAACCTTCATGTCATCAGTAAACTTGCTAACCCACCCTTCCACTTCCTCATCCAAGTCATTTATAAAAATCACAAAGTGCAGAGGGCCCAGAACCAATCCCTGTGGAACACCACTGATAACCAAGCTCCAGGCTGAATACTTTCCAACTTCCACCAACCTCTGTCTTTTATGGGACAGCCAATTCTGTATCCAGACAGACAGATTTTCCTGAATCCCATGCCTACTTACTTTCTGAATGAGCCTACCATGGGGAATCTTATCAAATACCTTGCTAAAATCCATGTGCACCATATCGACTGCTCTACCTTCATCAATGTGCTTTGTCACATCTTCAAATAATTTAATAAGGCTTATGAGGCATGACCTGCCCCTCAGAAAACCATGCTGGTTATCTTTAATCGAACATTGGTTATCCAATAATCATAAATCCTGTGCCTAAGATCCTCTCTGATAATTTGCCCACAACAAATGTAAGACTGACTGATTTGCATTTCCCAGGATTATTCCTATTTCCTTTCTTGAATAAGGGAAAAATATTTGCAACCGTCCAATCATCTGGTACTACTCTGGTGGATAGTGAGGAAACTAAGATCATCACCAAAGGCACAACAATTTCTTCCCTTGCTTCCTGTAGACACCTAGGATATATCCTGTCTGACCCGGGGAATGTATTTATCCTTATATATGTTAATGAGTTGAATGAAGTAAGTGAATGTACTGTAGCCACGTTTGCTGATGACAAAAAAATGTAAGTGAGAAAGCAAGTAATAAGGATGAAACAAAGAAGCTGCAGAGTGACATAGACAGGTTAAGTAAGTGCCAAAATCATGGCACATAGAATACAATGGGAGAAGTGTGTAGTTATACATTTTGGTTGGAAGAATAGAAGAGCTAAATATTATTGAAATCAGCAAAGTCTGCAGAAAGTGACAGAACAGAGGGATTTTCGGGTTTCATGAATCACAAAATCATCCAAGCTCAGCAAGTAGCTGGGAAGGTAAACAGAATGGTGAGTTTTATTTCAATTGGAGTGGAATTTACATGTCAGGAAGATTTGCCAGGCACTATTTAATTTACAGCTGGAATATTGTGAATAGTTTTGGTCCCTTTTCAAAGGAATGTTAAACTGGCGTTTGAGGTAGACCAGAGAAGGTTCACGAATTTGATGCCAGGTATGGGCAGGTTTGGGGAGATTGGGCCTGTACTTATTGGAATACAGAAGAATGAGCGGTGACTTTATTGAACCATAAAGGATTCTTCGGATGCCTGACAAAGTGGATGCAGAACGGTTGCACATTTAAGAGGCGAGGTATGTTGACTCGAAGAAAGTAGTGAAGCTCTGGACTTCTTTGCTACTAGAACAGTTAATGTTGAGTCCCTAAGTACATTCAATACAGAGATAGACTGACTTCTTTTCTTTATGGGAATCAGAGGTTGTGAAGAAAAGTCAGGAAAGTGGGATTGAGGTTTATCATCTCAGTCATGATCTCAGTGAAGTGTAGAACAGACTTAGTGGGCTGAATGGCCTTCTAGAATGCTCCAGCTGCCTCAGTTCTCAACACCTCCATTTCTGAAGCCTGTGAATCCCATTTGCTTTTTCAGACACTCTCTCAATATGTCCTGATACCTTCAAAAACTGATACATGCAGAAGGCCTAATGCCTTTATCATGATACATCATTTAAAACTGTCTGAATGATTTTATATTGTCAACAGGCAGCATAGAGCCAATGGGGATCTTGGTGATGGCTTCTCTGTTTCTTATCGCAGCACACTGAAGCCAGTCTGAATATCAGAATTGAGTGTGTGAGAGGCTATGTTTATGCATGATAGATTGGTCTATAAATCCCAGCCTCATTGCTTTCTCTCTCCCCCTCTCTGTCTCTCTCTCACTTTGTCTCTCTCCTTCTCACTGCCTCTTCTCAGACCAACTGAAAGAGCCCAGGACAAGGAGCAAACCCAAGACCTTCTGGACCAGTGGAGTCTCTCCCCACTGAGCTGTGAGGGCAGACATAGCATCCAAACAATGTTCCTCACCTTCAATCTCCAGCTTTGTTGGAGACTGCATTTGAAAACTGCCAATATTGAGCTCCACACGACACAGATAGGAACCAGCATCCTCCTGGTTTAGTCCTTCCATCATTATTGAGGCATCATTGTTGCTGAGGTTCCCCATGAATCTGAATCGATTCCCACCGTTCTGCTGTCTCACATTCTCACACAGCTCACCCTGGGAATAGTCTGGACCAGGATATGTACACTTATAGATAACACCTGTGTCAGATTTAATCCATATGATGGAGCCAGTGAGTGTGAGATTAGTGTCAGGGTGGGTGAATCTGCAGGGTAAGACAGCGGAGCCTCCTTCCTCGGCCCTCACTTCATCCGCGACTGTCATTGACCAACCATCATCAGAATCCTCTGTGAAGTGGGGAGAGGGAGAGAGAGAGAGAGAGAGAGAGAGAGTGAGAGAGCGAGAGAGAAAGAGAGAGAGAGAGAGAGAGACATAAACAATATTAGCAGGACAAATATCAGTGTGTGGAACTGAAACTTTGAGATTCTGATCTGATTCTGTTATTTCATGGAAATAGGGATAACAGTTATAAAGAGAGGCAGTGACCTAATGGTAATGTCAATTCATGAGCAATCCAATACTGAGGTCAGAGTTTCAGTTTCTGACATGGCAGCTGCTGGAATTTCAATTCAGTTATTAAACAGTTATTAAACATCAGAAATTAAGCAGTAGTCTAATGGTAACCATAAAATTATTATCAATTGTTGGAAAAAATCTGTCTGGTTCACTGATGTTCTTCAGAGAAAGGAAATACCGTCCTTACCTGGTCTGGCCCGCATGTAACTCCAGTTCCGCAGCAATAGATTTGACTCTGAATTGCCCTTAGAAATGGCCACAGGAGACCCTCAGTTGGAACAAACCAGGATTAAAAGCAAAATGACTGTCATGACTGAACAGAGTTAAAAATCATACAACACATTATAGTCCAAAAGGTTTGTTTGGAAGTACGAATAAACCTGTTTGACTATAACCTGAGTTTGTGTGATTCTTAACTTTATCCACCCCAGTCCAACACCGGCACCTCCACATCATGACTCAACAGGGAATACTGTGTCAATAGCCATGTCCTACTGTTCCACACTTCGGCAGGAACTGTACAAATGTACTAGAATCCCAACGAGATCACTGAAATCTGTATTGCCTGACAAACGACTACTTGGGACAGAAAGGAACCACACCAGCAGTCTTCAGTTCAAATAATTCCATCAATCAATTTATAGTAATATCTGCTCGTACCCCTCCCCACACGCACACAGAGAATCAGTCACAATTATGACAGAGAAAAGATAAACAGTTTATATTTCTACCATAGTGAGAAAAAAGAATATAGACAGGGTAAACAAAGTTCTAAAAATCAAATTCCCGAACACAAGATGGAAAGATCTTTCTATCTCACAGTCCCTGTTGTTTTTTGCAGTGATGAGATGCTGTTCTCTGTACAATGATGGTCTTCCTTCAAACTAAATGTCTATTATGTGAACTTAGACCTTTGCTCATCATTCTCAGCAGTCTATCTGTCCATGATAGGACTGGGAGGATTGACCACTATACAGTCCTTCTGGAGACAGAGTCCCTTCTTTGAAGAACATTAAGGTACATCCCCATCACGTGTGTGGCACTAGCCCAGCATTAAATGGGACAGGCTTTGAATTGATCTAGAAACTCAGAACCAGGATCCCAGTGACACTGTAGGCCAGAAATATAGCTGAGTTGAATTGCAGCACAATTTGTAAACTCCAGGCCTGGGATGTTCCCTGACTCAAGCATTATCATCAAGTCAGGTCATCAACCCTGGTTCAATGAACAATGGAGGCGTGGATGACAGGAACATTGCCAGCAAAACTGAAAATGAAATGTCAACGAGAAAATACTTCCATGCCAGACAGCATAAACAGCAACTGATAACCTGGGTTAAGTGACCCCACTGTCAGTGGATCAAATATAAGCTCAGCAGACCTGCAATATGCAGTTGTGAATGGTTGAGGACAATTAATCAACTTAACAGGAGTATGAGTCTCCACAAATATCCCCATTCTCAGTGAGGGGGATCCTAGCTCATTAGTGCAAATGAAGCATTCACACCTAACTTGAACCAGAGTGCTGAGTGATGATCCATCTCACTCTCCTCCAAAGATCCTCAGCATCACAGATAATTCCTTACCAAGACGGTAAATCTGATTCTGTGGATCTGGAGACATGTGCTGCTAGGGTGTGGACAGAAATCATTGACCTGGAGCTATTCCTCACCCAGCCCCTGACCCATACTTGAGGGCTACACTCATTGCCCATGCCCTAACACAGTGAACCTTGCTATTGAAGACTGATGTACTAGCTACTCCGGTCCTGTGCTCTACATGTGGGGCAGACCAAGTGAGGATGGCAGAAATAAAAACAGAAATTGCTGGAAAGACTCAGCAGGTCTGGCAGCATCTGTGTTTTGGGTCCAGTGACCCTTCTTCAGAAGAAAAATGACTCAAAATGGTAGACTGAATAGCTTGGATATTGCTGCTGCTCTGGAGATTCTGGCTTAATTGGAGATTTACTTGGAGATTTCTTACAGTTATCGCATTTCCATTGTACAAGATTTTAATTTTGATTCAGTTTTAGTTCTTTTATGATCAAAAATGCAAAGAAAAATAAAAGCAAAAGCAAAAAAAGCACTCCTTTTTAATCAAACGGAGTTCTGCAATCATGGATGGTTTGGATTTTTTTATATCTATATAAAATTACATGCGTTAACATCGCTGAAGCGATTATTTTTTTAAATTGCAGAGGAGAGTTCTTTTTTAAGACAGTTGTGTTTATAGAGATTTTGAAGAGGCTAACACAAAGGATGACTCTGTTGTATGATTTTTTTCATGAGAACATTGAAAGCTGCCTGCTAGAACAGCTGAGCAGGAGTCACTTTTGTATTTAATAAATTCGATTGTTCAACTCAGTGGTTGATTTTATGAAGACTTCTAGGTTTGATTTTTCTTAAGATGTATATGTTTATTTCTTTTTATTTTTTACTTTTGAGCATGCTCTGGCCATGACTCGTATTCACCACTGGGCTGGTCTTGGACGCTGTTCTTCATTCCTTCCAGTAAGGACAGTTTAAGAAGTTAAAAGTTGAGGGTAGTAAAGAAAAACATCAGCAAAAGGGAAAAAAAAGAAAAGGAAGAAAAAGGAAAAGGAGCTGGTGAGGAGATGAGCTGTAGCTGGAGCACCTTACTCTGCTGCCATCTTAACCAGTTGTATTAACTGAGCATCCTCCATGACTGGTTGGATTGAAGGGTCTGTTTCCATGCGGTATGACTCAATGACTCTCTATGACTCAATGACTGATTGTAGCTGGGAAAAAGGTTGGTATAAATGATGAAAATGGGGTGGAGGAAGGGTAGAGGAATAAACATTCGTTGGAGAAGGCGGTCAGATAGGGATAAACACACAGAGAGATGGATAGATGGACTTGGACAGACAACTTAAAGGGTAAAGTTCAGCCTGGAAGAATGAACAGCTGTTCATGAGCACCATTAGTAACTGAGAATGGATTGTTTCTGGTAGCAGTCCATGTGATGACAAGGCCTTGGTGTGTGATGGTTGAGTGAAGAGATAGGAGAAGTTGGTTAGGCCCTAAAATTATTGAACTGCATATTGGGTGCAGGAAACTGCAGAGTCCCCAAGTGAAAAATTAGATGCTTTTCTTCCAGCTTGCACTAAGCTTCACTGGAGCACAGTAATAAGCCTGAGACAGAGGGGGTTGCCAGGGAACATGGTGGTGTTGAAGGGGCAAGCCATAGAAAGCTCAGGGTCATTTTTGTGTACAGATTATAGGTGTTTTGGAAAGTGGTCATCCAGTCTACATTTTGTCTTCCCAATGTAGAGAGGTAGAAGTGAACTGTGCAGGGTTGATGGGTGGTGAGCAGCTATGAGGTGGTGCTGATGGATAGAGAGAGGGGTCAGGATAGTGCCATGCATTGCCATTTGCATAGAGGGTCATTTTTGTGTACAGAATATAGGTGTTTTGGAATGTGGTCATCCAGTCTGTGTTTAGTCTTCCCAGTGTAGAGGTAGAAGTGAACTTTGCAGTGTTGGTGGAATATGAGCAGCCGTGAGGCTATATGAGGTGGTACAGATGGGGAGAGAAGGATCAAGATGGTGCCATGCATTGCCATATGCATAGAGTGTGAATGAAAAGTGTGGTACTGGAAAAGCGCAGCAGGCCAGGCAGCATCCGAGGAGCAGGAGAATCGACGTTTTGGGTATAAGCCCTTCTTCAAGAATGAGGCTGGTGTGCCAAGCGGGTCTCCTCGGATGCTGCCTGGCCTGCTGCGCTTTTCCAGCACCACACTTTTCAACTCTGGTCTCCAGCATCTGCAGTCCTCACTTTCTCATAGAGTGTGATTGGCAGATTTCATTCTCTGAGTCAAGTCACCATATTCTTAGCAGACTGTGAGGATGCTCTCTTATGAAAGAGAGATTTAACCTGAGGGCCACCACACCTCAGGTGAGGGAAGAGTTGAGATGGAGAGTGCTTCATGGTAACTTGAGCCAGTGTGGGGATTGATGCACATGGTAGGCTCCACATTGTTTCTCAAACCAACTGTCCAGCCAACTGAGCTAAACAGATTCCCAGATTCCCTAAAAAACATGACTGAATCAAATGGGCTTTTTTATATATCAGCAATGTGGCCAATAGATTGGTTTTTTATTTGAGTTCCAGATATTTAAACATTACATTCAAATTTCACAAACTTCTGCTGTGGTGGGATTTGAACCCATGGCCCCAGACTTCAGTATCTGGATTAGTTTCCCAGTGACAGTGCAGTATACCAACATTTCTCTTCATAACCCATGTGTGAATAAGGGCTGGGATAGGTCCCACTTGGCTGTCATGCCTCATACATTAAAATGAATTGTAGGAACGTACTTGCACTGATGGAACTATTCCTATTGAAGGCGTGAACACTTCCATTGTGACCAAGAGGGACACATTAGACTGTTTCAACTTCTTGTTTGATGAGATGAACTCAAAGTCTACACGACTTTGCGTCATTTGGAGATTGAACTGAACATTCTGAGTGTGTCAATGTCTTTCAATACTGACATCAGAATGTACCTCAAAGAATCAGCACATCAAATTAAGTTAAATATATAAAAAGTCAAATCTCAAATACAAAAGTGAAATACTGCAGATGCTGGAAATTTGAAACAAAAATCAAAATGCTGCAAATAATCAGTTGGTCAAACAACACCTGTAGAGAGAAACATGGTTAATGTTTTAGTTCAATGATGTTTCACCTGAAAATGAAATCCTAAAAAGTTCACAGAATGTGTTCCATTCTCTCCGTACAACATCTACAGACAGAAGAATGTGTGGATGGCCTCTTACCAGTTATGACCTGCACCCGACTCTCTTTCTGGATCAGACACTGAATATCCAGTGGTAGTGATGTGTATTCCACCAGACACAGGTAAGTGTGATTGTCCCTCACACTCAGCTGGTTTATCCTGGTCGAGGCGTTTCCCTCCTCTGGGTTCCCGATGAGCTCATATCGATTTCCACTGTGTACAGTTGTCCAAGTTCCCTGTGATTGGGCTGTAAATGTAATGATGTGTTGGTAGGGCTTCTTCCTCATCCAGGTAACAGTGGTCAGGTTAAGGAACTCCATGGTCTCAAAGATACAGGGTAAAGTAACTGAATCTCCCTCTTCCCCACTCACCACTGGGACATTTCCTTGAGCAGCTGAGGAAAGGACAAGCATTAGAATGGATGTGGTCAGAAGCTCGAGATTCAATTTGTTACATTTCTTTTAAACTTCACAATAAAATGAACAAGTAAACACTCCACCCATACTGCTCACAGATCTGTTCTAGATATTCCCCTGAAGTCACCATGATCAAAACCTCTCCCTATCTCTCAATTTTAGAACCTGAATCACAAGATGCTTACAACCCTCCCGAATTCATTCATGCAGAACCCTCTGCCCAAAGTTTATATTCTTAGACTTAGACTTAGACTTAGACTTACAGTGTGGAAACAGGCCCTTCGGCCCAACAAGTCCACACCGACCCGCCGAAGCGCAACCCACCCATACCCCTACATTTACCCCTTACCTATCACTACGGGCAATTTAGCTTGGCCAATTCACCTGACCCGCACATCTTTGGACTGTGGGAGGAAACCGGAGCACCCGGAGGAAACCCACGCAGACACGGGGAGAACGTGCAAACTCCACACAGTCAGTCGCCTGAGTCGGGAATTGAACCCAGGTCGACAGGCGCTGTGAGGCAGCAGTGCTAACCACTGTGCCACCGTGCCGCCATTCTCTACATAATGTCAAGGATTTTACAACCTTCCCCCTCACTCTGTCCAGCAAACATATTCAAAATATTGATCACACACTGTATGAAGGAGAACCCCCTGGTATCATTCCTAATGTAACCATTCACCAGTTCAAACTTGAGTTTTGAAAATATGCACAGGTTAATTCAAACTTGTAGTCTGTATTAAATTTTGAGTAAAATACTTTGGGTGCAAGAGGAGTGATAGTTCAGCCATGTGGCTTTTCACGGTATAAGTTTAAAGATGAGCTGAGTGATGATCTGATTCCTCATTCCCTATTTCAAACAGGAAACTTCATTTTCAAATCAGTTCATCTTTTGTTCACAAGAGCAAATATCCTCTCAGAATCTGCCCCGTCAAATCTCTTCAGAATTTTCTTTGTTTCAGTAATTTCTCTTCTAATATTTTTTATTCATTCATGGGTGTCTCTGGAAAATATTACATGCATTTATTGTCCATCTCGACTGCCAAGGAGCCGCTGCCTTCTTGAACTGCTGAGGTGAAGGGGTTACCTACAGGAGTTCTATGGATGGAGTTCCAGGATTTTGACTCAGCAACACTGAAGGAATGGCAATATGGTAAGAATGGAACCAGACGACTTTGTTTTGAGTGAGGCAGCAAAAACAATGAGAGCAGACACAGCCCTGTTAATCCTGTAAAATCTTTCTCATTAACATCTGGAAGCTAGTGCAAGAAGTAGAAAAGCTGTCTCACAGACTGGTCAACTAACAGCGTCACATAGGCAAATGCATGGAATGATATCTCACAATGTCTCAGGTACCAGCGTTGCCATTGCTGGATATGCCCTGTCCCACTGGCAGGGACAGACCCAGCAGAGATCGAGGCGCTGTGATATACAGTGGGAAGAGGTTGCCCTGGTAGTACCTAACATGAAGTCCCCAACTTAAAGTGAACATTGTTAGCCCATGGAACTACAATCTGTAACTTCACGATTCAGGTTAACTACCAATCCACCATTCCCATCAGGCTGGGAGATCAATGAAATGTATGTGTGAATATGCTGTGAGCAACAATAGGCAAACTGAAAAATATGATGCCAACATTCTGAAACTACAACATCCAGGATAGCACATAATAGAGCCATCCCATAACCAATGGATCAGATGGCTCTGCAGTACTGGTTCATACAGTCCTGAATGATAGAGGACAATTGCTGCACCAGTTGGTTCAGTAGAGTTTTATAACACTACGATCTCCCCAACAATGGGGAAAATTGCCCAGGTATGTCTTGTATACAAAAAGCAAAGTGATTCTGACCAGGCAATTTACAGCTCCATCAATTCACTCTCGATCATCAGGGGAGTGATGGAATGTGAGTGACTGCCCTTAACATCAAGGCTACATTTGAATAGGTGGAGCAAATGGGAGCTTGAGGAAAACTGAAGCCAATGGGAATTGGGGGAGAATTCTCTTTTGGTCTAAGTTTATACCTGGCACATAGGAAGATTGTTGCAGTTGTTGGAGGTCAGCTCCAGGACACCGCTGCAGGAGTTCCTCAGGGTAGTGTCCTAGGCCCAACCATCTCCTGCTGTATCATCAGTCCTCCCTCCACCATACGATCAGAAGTGGAGATGGATGTTTCCTGATGAACATGGGATACAGGAGAACATCACTATATACAAGCTTCCCTCCAAGACACTCACCATCCTGATTTGGAAATATTTCACCATTCCTTCAGTTTTTTTGGGGCAAAGTCCTGGAATTCATTTACCAATTACATCATGACTATCCCTGCAGCTGAGGGAATTCAGAAGTTCAAGAAGGCAGCTCACCATTCCCTTCTCCAGGGCAATTAGGGGTGGCCAATAAACACTGACTGTGCAAGTAACACCCACATCCCCTTGAACAATTCCAAGATAAATAGTGCCAAGTCAGGATGATGTGCATCTGCTGCTGTTTTTCATGGTGTTCGTAGAGATCACTAGTTTGGGGGGTGCTCGAGATGGAAGAGTTGGCGCTTAACTGCAGTGTATTTTGTAGTTATTTTTCTTCCCACAATGGTGTTTGGGTGGAAGTTCCAGGATTTTCAGCCAGCATCCGTGACAGGACAGCGATATATATTCCTGTACTCTTCCAGAAACAATGGGAGTATTCCACCACGCTTCTGACTGATCAATAGGCTTTAATGTCAGAAGATGTGTTAATTTACAGGATTCCTAGCTTGCGACCTGCTCTTGGAGCCACAATTTCATTTGCACTCATGGGTTCACTCCTTGTCCACAAATGAATGAGCCATTCAGAGGTAGTTAAGAATGAATCACATGACTATGGGTACAGAGATGTGTGTATGTCAGACAAGGTAAGGATAGCAGATTTTCCTCCCTAAAGGACATGAGTGACCCAGATGGTTTTACTTTTACAGTGATGGATCCATAGTCATTATGAGACGACTTTTTAGTCTGAGATTTTTTTCAATTCAAATTTTACAATCCAGCTGGGATTGGAATCATTCACAAGGACATTAACCTCTGGAGAAGGCAGCTTCCCTAATTTTCTCCTCAGCTCATAGAGAGGGAAATAGCAACTGTGAGGTTCTCAGCCAATGTGAGCTGAAGGTTCCTTCACTCTGAGGCATGCTCATCCAATGAGGGCTCAGGAGGTACGAGTTTCTCTGTACTCCACCCAATAAGGGGGCAGGGCTTTCACTGGTCGGAATCTAGGAGCTTGGATCTTGAGGATATTTAGTCTGTTCCCTATCCCAGAATGCTGAAGTTAGTTGAAACATAATGAATGATTGTGTGAGAGACTGTGGGAAGTTTCAGATGGAATATTCTACAAACTCCAGTTAATATCACTGCCTCCTGCCTCAGTCCAACTGAAAGAGCCCAGGACAAGGAGCAAAACCAAGAGCTCCCAGAAGAGGTGAAGCCTGTCCCCATTGTGCTATACGGGCAACAACACCATCCGAACATTGTTCCTCACCTATCACTTCCAGATCTGTCCCCAACAGCGTTTCGAAACTGCCAATATTGAGTTCCACACAACACCGATAGAAACCATCATTCTCCCGGCTCAGTCCCTCCATCATTAATGAGACATCGTTGTTGCTGAGATTCCCCACGAATCTGAATCGATTCCCACCATCCCGCTGTCTCACATTCTCACACAGCTCACCCTGGGAATGGTCTGGACCAGGATATGTACAATTAAAGATAACACCTGTGTCAGATTTAATCCATATGACGGAGCCGGTGAGTGTGAGGTGAGTGTCAGGGTGGGTGAAGCTGCAAGGTAAGACAGCGGAGCCTCCTTCCTCAGCCCTCACTTCATCCGCGATTGTCATTGACCAACCATTAAGAGAAAACACTGAGGGGAGAGAGAGAGAGAGAGGATATGAACACAGCACAAACACCAAACGGTGAAGTAAAACACTGAATCTGTTATATAGTGCGCAAAGATAACATTTCTGACTTCTAAACTGACCTGAGACAGTGCGGATTGAGCTACAGTGTAGAGCACACAGAGGACGTCAGTACTTTGTAAACATCTTGAGGTGAGACTGTGGGTGTTTGTTGCTGTTTGTTGAAGAGAGGGTTTGGTGCCTGAGAGTTTTCTGAACTCTCCATTGTTCCAGGAGACCCAGAGTGATCTGAAGAGCAGGACTCAGGGCCCTCCCTGCAGAACCTTTTCTATTTCCCATCACCTTCTACTCTATTACCTAGCCAGCCTTCTGCAAACTCACTCATTTATTACTCGTAGCAGAGGGATGGGATATGCGGTGGAGGTACAGCAGAGGGAAATGCACAGAGAAATAAATAGGGGGAATTGGAGTAAAAAGGTAAATTCGTCATAGTCCCGGAGAACTGCTGTCTCTTAGAGAGAGATGACTGGTGGTGATATAACCTGAGGGTCATTATGCCTCAGACAAGGGGCACAGATGAGAAGGTGGGACCTTCATGGTCCCCTCAGACAGTATGGGAATTAACCCTGCATTGTTGGCATCACTCTACACTGCAGACCAACTGTCCAGCCAACTGAGCTTACTGAGCCCAGGAAGACAATCCAAGTAATACCAGAAGGCAGTGTGAATATTGTCAAGTGAGGGCATAAGGCAGTGTGGCATAGCTGGATGGTATTTACTTGTGAAGGCAGATGAGCTGAAGCTGTTGATTAATGCATGGGGATGTGATATTATTGCTATCACAGAAATATAGTTGAGGGTGAGGCAGGATTGACAGCACAATGTTCCAGGGTATACAACCATGAGATGAGACCTGTAGGGGTAGGGGGAATGTAGAATAGGTAGTGGTGTTGCAACGTTTTTCAAAGAGTCAATTGCTGTAATAAGATGGATGATATCTTAGAATGTTCCTCAAGTGAGGCCACATGGTACAATGTAAAAACAAACCACCCTCTGTCTCCTCTCATCAAATCAATTTTGTATCCAATTGGCATTCTCTCCCTGACTCCCATGTGATCTAACTTTAATAATTAGTCCACCTGTGTAATCTTGACAACGGCTTTACTAAAATCCATGTAAACATCGTCTCCCCCTCTGCACTCATTGGTCTTTTTGGTTACTTCCTCAAAATCCTTTATTTAGCTTGTGGGACATGATTTCCCATGCATAAAGCCATGCTAATCAGTCCTTGCTTGTCCAAATATCTCTCAGAATTTCCCTCTAACAACTTTTCCACTACTGATGTCAGACTCAAAGGTTTGTAGTTACTAGGCATCTCCTCATAGTCTTTCTTAAATAAAGACACAAGATTCGCCACCCTCCATTCCTCTGGCACTTCACTGCTGTTTATGGATGATACAAATATCTCTGTTCAGCGCCGCACAATTTCTTCCCTAACTTCCCACAATATTCTGGGATACATTTGATCAGGTTCCAGGGATTTATCCACTATTATGTTTTAAGACCTTGACCATTTCCTCTTCTGTAACATGTTCTGTTTTCAAGACATCAATATTTATTTCCCTGAGTCTCCTGGCCTTCATTTCTTTCTCCACAGTAAAAATTGGTGCAAAGTATTTGTTTACTATATCTGTCCCATCTCCTGTTGTTCTACATATAGCCAACCTTGTTGATCTTGAAGAGACCCTATTCTCTCCCTAGTTGCTCTCTGGCTCTTAATGACCTTATAGACTGTCTTTGGATTATCCTTAACCTTACTTGCCAAGGTTGCCTCATGTCCCCTTTTTTTCTCTCCTGATTTCCATCTTAAAAATGCTGCTGTATCCCTTATACTCTTCAAGAGATTTACTTGATCGCACTTGTCAATATCTAATATATGACTCCTTCTTATTCTTGACAAAAGGCTCAACGTCTTTATTCATCAATTGTTTTCTCCTCTTACCAGCTTTATCCTTCACTCTTGTGGTTCTGTTCGCCGAGCTGGGAATTTGTGTTGCAGACGTTTCATCCCCTGTCTAGGTGACATCCTCAGTGCTTGGGAGCCTCCTGTGATTTTTCCTCTGGCATTTGTATTGGTTTGAATCTGCCGCTTCCAGTTGTCAGTTCCAGCTGTCCGTTGCAGTGGTCGGTATATTGGGTCCAGGTCGATGTGCTTATTGTTTGAATCTGTGGATGAGTGCCATGCCTCTAGGAATTCCCTGGCTGTTCCCTGTTTGGCTTGTCCTATAATAGTAGTGTTGTCCCAGTCGAATTCATGTTGCTTGTCATCCGCGTGTGTGGCTACTAAGGATAGCCATGAAACAACACGACCAGTATCCTTAGTAGCCACACACGCAGATGACAAGCAACATGAATTTGACTGGGACAACACTACTATTATAGGACAAGCCAAACAGAGAACAGCCAGGGAATTCCTAGAGACATGGCACTCATCCACAGATTGAATCAATAAGCACATCGACCTGGACCCAATATACCGACCACTACAATGGACAGCTGGAACTGACAACTGGAAGTGGCAGATTCAAACCACTACCAATGCCGGAGGAAAGATCACAGAACCACTTCACAGGAGGCTCCCAAACACTGAGACTGTCACCTAGACAGGGGACGAAACATCTGCAACACAAATTCCCAGCTCTGCGAACAGAACCACAACAACGAGCACCTGAGCAACAAATCTTCTCACAAACTTTACCCTTCACGCTAACAGGAACATAGTGCCTCTGAACTCCTATTTTCTCAATTTTGAAAAGCTTCTACTTGCCAGTCATCCCTTTACCTGTGAACAGTTCTACTCCAATCAACTTTTGAAAGTTCCTGTCTCACATCATCAAAATTTGCTTTTAAGAATTTAAATTTGCCAGTGAAGAATTTTAATTTTTATATAAGTCCCAAACTTTTCTATAACTGTTTAAAAACTGATAGAATTATGACCAATGGTCCCAAAGTGCTCCTCTACCAACACTTCAGTCACTTACCTTGCCTTATTTCCCAAGAGAGTCAAACATTATTCCTTCTCCAGTATTTGCATCGATGTATTGAAAATAATTTTTTCTTAAACACATTTTAATTTCTTACTATCCAAATCCTAAATACTATGACCATCCCAGCCTTTGTTTGTAAAGTTAAAACCCACTGCTATCAGAACTCTATCATTCTTATATATTTATCTGGAAATGCAATCACTCAGCATATTTGCACCTCAATTCCCTCTGATTTTTGGGTGGTGAGGGATGGTGGTGGTATTTGGTGGGGGGGGGGGCGGTGGTGCGGTTGGAGGTGCAGGTGCATATAGTACAATCCCATCAAGGTGATCATTCCTGAGGTTTCTCAGATCATAAGGGGCATAGATAAAGTGAATAGCAAAGGTCTTTTCCTCTGGGTGGGAAAGTTCAAAACTGGGGAGTATATTTTAAAGTAAGCGGAAAAATATTTCAAAGGGACGTGAGGAGCAACATTTTCACACGGAGAGTGGTTCGTATGTGAAATGAACTGTCCAATGAAGTGCTGCATGCAGGTACAGTTACAAGATTTAAAAGACCATAAGATCATAAGACACAGGAACAGAAATTAGGCCATTCAGACCATCATGTCTGCTGCACCATTCAATCATGGATATGCACATCAATAGGAAAGGTTGAGAGGGAGATAGATCAAATGCAGGTAAATGGGAATAGTTCTGTTTGGGAATCTTGGTAAGCATGGACAAGTTGAACCAAAACCTGTTTTCATGCTGTATGACTCAAGGACTTGATAACTATAAAACAGGTACAATCCTTATCAACCCCCCCAAACCAAAAAGGAGAGGTAGAAAGACAGAAATGGAAGCAAATCTCAGAGAACTGGAAAAATAATAAGGTAATAACACAAGGTGATACCAAATTCCCCAATATTCAATTGGATAGACAACTAAAAATTGAAAGCTTAGAGGGACTAGAATTCTTAAAATATATCCAGGAGAGATTTTTAAGCCAGCACACGGAGATTCAGATAAGAGACGGGGTGATGCTAGATCAAATTTTAGGGCACTGCAGGAGAATGGTTGATGTGTCAGTAAGGAGCATTTCAATGATAGTGACTATGATTTTGGTAGATTTCAGGTAATTAGACATGAGGACAAAGTTGTGTTTGGGCAGAAGGCTGATTTTAATAAGATGGGATCTGGTCAAAGTTGGTTGGAAGCAGCTACCTGAAGGATTGGAAAAAGGAAGAAAGGAAGGTTATGGGAGGTACTGAGTTGTGAAAACACCAGATGTCCTCAGAGTATAGAAAGTACAGAGGATCAGTCAAGAAGAAACTGGGAGAGCAAAGAGAGGACGAAATAAAATACTATTAGGTAATATTTAGGTAAACCTGAGGGAATGTCATGTGTATTTAGGGGCAAGAGAATAACCAGGGATATTAGGGACCAGAATGGCAATCTATTCATTAGGCCAAAGTAATAGGTGATGTTTCAAAATAAAATTGCACATCTGTATTCAGTACAGAGACAAGTAGAAAGTAGGTGCAAAAATCAAGGATGGGAATTGTAATAAGTGTGAACAAGGTAGCAGATAGAAGTTAGAAAAATTAATGGTTTTATCAGGCTTGAAAATGGCTAAATTCCCAGGTTCAGTTGAGATATAACCCAGGCTGTATGTGGGACAAGGGAAGAGAATCCAGTGGTCTGATATTAATTTTCAAATCCTCTCCGGCCACAGGAGCGCTGAAGGACAGCTAATGTGGTACTATTGTTCAAGAAAGGTGGTAATGATAAACCAAAAAACTACAGGCTAGTGAGGTGAACATCAATGGTGGGAAAACTATTGGAAACAATTTGGAGGAACAGAATGAACCACTACCTTAAGCATTAAGGGTTAATCAAGGATAACTAGCATGGCTTTGTAAAGGAATTGGGATTTGATTGAATTTTCAAGGATGTATCTCAGTATGTGGATGAGAGTAACACAATTGATATGGTCTACATGGACTCCAGTAAACTTCACTTAAGGCTGTCTTGCACACTTGACTTTCTGCACATTCATCAGATAGGATTCTGTCTGTTCCTCCATGAAACACGTTAACATAAACAAATTCAGTGATTCTTTCTAGCCTTCCTTCTTGGAGTAGTGAAACAGTTTCAGACTTATTTTCAGCTCTAGTGGTCTGGAGAATTTTTTCCAAATCTCAACCTGGAGACTTCTATAAATTCTTTTTTAAAAAAATGTATTTCTGCTGGTTTGACTTCTGTTCTTTTGAACTCTATCTACTAGTGGTAATTAACCATCTGTTCCAATAGGCTGTAAAGCTCAAATTTATAAATGCTCATCAATTAACTCGCAACATTTTTTAACACTTAGCTATAGGGACATACTTTGTCAGATAGGCTGTCTTTACTTCACTGTTCCAGATCATATTCTGACCCCTTCTTTTTAAAAAGAAATCACTTTCACAGAACTGAAAACTAAAATCTATTTCCCTCTACTTTTGAATCCAAGTTCTGAATTAATAATAATATTTTTTAAACTTCCATCACACGGTGCCCTCTGGCTCTTCATCTCCTCATGAGTGGATTTGATCTCTCTCCATCTACACCATCCTGGCCACTCATAATTTTAAACATATCAGTCAAATCTTCTCCCAGCCTTTCCTTCGGCCCAGATCCATTCTTAACCCAGTTATATAATGACGTCTCATTATTTTGATGTCTCTAATTGTGCAATTCGCCACAAGAGGAGACATTCTGTCTGTATCCACTCTATCCAAAGGTTGCACCATTTGGAATATCTCTGTCAGATTATCCCTTCATTGTGCTCTTCTCTTCAATGCAAAAGTAATAGACATGCACAGGATCGGTGAAACAATAATGTGTGTTTTTGTTTGAGCGGAGTATTTTGATTTACTGGAAGGGATTCCAGCATCACTCCTTTTGACTCTGATCTCCAGCATCTGCAGTCCTCATTTTCTCCTCAGCAACATTTATTGTCAATCTGACTTCTGTTCTGCTGCTTCAGACTGTCAAATAAGTCATGGAACCAATCCATTATATCCTGACAGTTGTATGTAATGATTGGCAACAATTTAAGGTGCATCCACTTAAGGATTATGTTGTCACTACATTTTCTATGCAATGAATGTGAAAATTGACTCCCCACCTCCCCTTAAAGGGTCATCTAGTGAATTAGAGCCCACTGGTGGGGCCCTGAATAGACTGAAGTTGCTGAATAGACTGATATGACTTGAACCCAGAGCTCTGCGTAGCATGTACACTCTCCACTTGCCCACAAATATGTCCTACAAATTGAACGGGACAGAATTAAATGAAGCTCAATATCAATGTCACTGAGCTCACCAAGACCATAATACAGGTTTCCCATGACAACCTCACAAACCTCCCTCTTTTACAGCGCATTAAGTAACAATGCTGAAGCCAGAAGCAGCGAAACCTAAAGACACTGGAGAAGCTGCAAAAAAAAAGATTGAATGGAATATACCAGATTGGAATGATTCACAAGGAGATGCCAAGAGGGAAGATTGTTAGTTCTGGATTAGTGGTGCTGGCAAAGCACAGCAGTTCAGGCAGCATCCAAGGAGCAGTAAAATTGATGTTTCGGGCAGAAGCCCTTCATCAGGAATACAGGCAGAGTGCCTGAAGGGTGGAGAGATAAGTGAGAGGAGGGTGGGGGTGGGGAGAAAGTAGAATAGAGTACAACAGGTGAGTGGGGGTGGGGATGAATGTGATAGGTCAAGGAGGAGGGTGGGGGAAGGTAGCAAAGAGTACAATGGGTAGATGGGGGTGGGATAAAGGTAATAGATCAGAGAGGAGGGTGGAGTGGATAGGTGGAAAAGAAGATAGGCAGGGGGACAGTGCTGAGCTGGAAGTTTGGAACTGGGGTGAGGTGGAGGAAGGGGAAATGAGGAAACTGTTGAAGTCCACATTGATGCCCTGGGGTTGAAGTGTTCCGAGGCGGAAGATGAGGCGTTCTTCCTCCAGGCGTCTGGTGGTGAGGGAGCGGCAGTGAAGGAGGCCCAGGACCTCCATGTCCTTGGCAGAGTAGGAGAGAGAGTTGAAATGTTGGGCCACAGGGCGGTGTGGTTGATTGGTGCAGGTGTCCCAGAGATGTTCCCTAAAGCGCTCTGCTCTCTGGGACACCCGCACCAATCAACCACACCGCCCTGTGACCCAACATTTCAACTCCCCCTCCCACTCTACTACTCTCTCACCACCTGACGTCTGGAGGAAGACTTCCTCATCTTATGCCTCAGAACACTTCAACCCCAGGGCATCAATGCAGACTTCACCAGTTTCCTCATTTCCCCTTCCTCCACCTCACCCCAGTTCCAAACTTCCAGCTCAGCACCATCCCCATGACTTGTCCTACCTGCCTATCTTCTTTTCCACCTATCCACTCCACTCTCCTCTCTGGCCTATCACCTTCATCCCACCCCCATCCAGCCATTGTACTCTTTGCTACCTTCCCCCACCCTCCTCCCTGACCTATCACCTTCATCCCCTCCCCCACTCACCTATTGTACTCTATGCTACTTTCTCCCCACCCCCACCCTCCTCTCACTTATCTCTCCATCCTTCAGGCACTCTGCCTGTATTCCTGATGAAGGGCTTTTGCCCGAAATGTCGATTTTACTGCTCCTCGGATGCTGCCTGCACTGCTGTGCTTTGCCTGCACCACTAATCCAGAATCTGGTATCCAGCATCTGCAGTCATTGTTTTTAGCTGGAAATTTTTTGGGACAAAGCTACCTATTGAAGTAGTGAAAAAAGACAGAAACAAATTCATTGGTCAGCAATTGCACTGAAAACTTAAGATTCTGCATGATTCAAACAACACAAACAATTTTCAACAATAGGGAAGCCATGGCGTAGCTGTATTATCAAGTGGTAAGACATCTAAAGATTCTGGTCATGCTCTAGGGAATGGGGTTCAAAGCCCACCATGGACTTTTTTTTGTTAAATTTCTGGAATTAACAGTCCCATGGTGATTGTAATCTCAAGGAAAGGAAATCTGTTATTCTTACCTAATGGTTTCACATGTGACTCCAGATCCATAGTAATGCAGGTGACTCTGAACTGCCCTATGGGCAGTTAGGAAGGAACAATGAATGTTCCAGCCAGTGACAACTCCATCGCATGAATGAATGATAAAAACAATGAGTCCATGGGAGGTGATAAGACTAAACCCATCTTGTCCTCAGAATTCAGGGAATTCCTGACAATGAGCTCCAAATGTGAGAAAGTTTTCTGGAAGATTGTGGAGAGGACAGGCTCATTTACATTCAAAAGTCACAAATTCAGGAGGCACCTTTTTAATCAATGGAGCAGTCAGTAACCAGGGATTACAGATTTAAGGTCAGAGATAGCAAGTAGGAGGAGAGTTGAGGAGATACTTTTTCACACAGAGAGTAATAAGAATCTGGCACTGACTGCCGGAAAGGGTGCTTTTTTTTTAGAAACATGAGGAACATTTAAGCAGTATTTAGGTATTCAGTTGAGTTTCCATTTGCTTCTTCAGTAGCTTGCTCCTCTCATTTCTTTTTGATTTTTAAACCAATTGAATCCCACCTCCCACCCAACCCTACCTGAATAATTAATTTAAAGCCTTCAATAAGTTGGTAAGAAGGCAACTGGATCAAGAGCTGCATTATGGAAGAACTATCGTGAGATATTTGTTGTCTGACCCAGACATGATGGTCCAAACAGCCTCTTTTTATGCTGTAAGTGTCCAAAAATCCATGAATTTACAATGAAACCTTGAAGGAATGAACCTTCATACTAGGAATAGTTAATTATTGGTTGGTTAACAGTAATTAATACTCATCATACTGATAAAAGAGCATTGAAGATGAAATAGATAAGATTTAGCATTCTACGCTGCATTTAACTTATATCTTCCAGAGAAATGCTGCAACTTCACATCATTCAATAAATCTCAATGATCAGCCAACTATAGGGTTTGGCGACATCCAGTAGCAAATTTTGCCTCTCTGTTTTCTGTATTTGCAGTATTATTTGTAAGAAATAGAGACAAATGTCTTTAGATTCATTATTATTACTTCTCAGTCAGTTTTGCCCCAGCATATCCTTGAACCTTGGTTGTGTCTGCAGTATTCTGCATCTCCCCTCACTCTGTGGAAAGTCACATGAGTTTCTGTGGGCTCTGTCCCGTTTGAGCTCTGATGGGAATGTTTTGGCAGATTCAGGTAAGTGATGTTATCCTGCTTTATTATTTTGTAAAGCAAATGATTTCTCCCTGACAAAGAAACCACCGTGAAGGAAAAGGCACATCATGCTAAGCAGTAACAGGTTTGGGAATTAAATACCAGATAGCAGATGAAATATCCAGGAGGAGGCAATTACATGATTGAAAAAATGGATTTGAAAGGTCCGTATTAGAAAGCACTTACTGCGACCCTGCACCGAGACTGAGACGAGCACTCCAGAAAGATAAACATAGAGAGACTTCATTATCAACACTTCAGTGTTTCATCCTCTTCACTTACTTACTCTTGTACTTTTACAGAAAAATACAGAAGTTACTTGGGTTCCTGTACACTATTGAAAAAATGTTGATCAGAACCAGAAATGGGAAGTCTCTGTATGGTCAGTAACAGCTGAGAGAATGACATAACTGTGTGAAACTGAGGCAGCAACCACAACAACCTTTGAGAACAGGAGATGTTGTATAAGCTTCCAATACAATCTTCGAAATCCTCAATGTTAACTTCAAACAGTCTAAGATTTATGGCAGGACAGGGTTAGACACAGAGAAAAAACTCTCTCGACACTGTTCCCCAATCAAACACTCTGGGACAGCATGGGATGGAGCAAAGCAAAACTGCACTGAGAATCATAGGATTCCTGCAGTGTGGAAGCAGATCATTTGGTCCATCCAGTCCCATCACCCCTCCAGAGAGCATACCGTCCAGACCCATTCCATCTATCCAATCCCAGAAGCTTTGCATTTCCCATGGCTAATCCACCTAACCTGCATGTCTTTGAACTGTAGGAGGAAACTGGAGCATTCAATGGAAACCAATGCATGCACTTGGATAATGTGCAAACTTCACACAGTCATCCGAGGCAGGAATCAACCCAGGTCCCCAGAGCTATAACGCAATAGTGCTAATCAATGTACCACCGTGCCTCCTTTATACACATATTTTATATTTTTTATATTTTATATTACGTTGTCAACGGAACGAGGACATGCCGCAACCCAAAGGACTAGCCACACTACCATACATCAAGAGCATTTCCGAACTGACAGCCAGACTACTGCGACCATTAGGACTCATAACAGCACACAAACCAACAGCCACTCTCAGACAACAAATCACCAGAATGAAGGACCCGATACCCAGCATGAGCAAAACCAATGTAGTGTACAAAATCCCATGCAAGGACTGCACAAAACACTACATAGGACAAACAGGAAGACAACTAACGATCTGCATCCATGAACACCAACTAGCCACGAAACGACACGACCAGCTATCCTTAGTAGCCACACGCGCAGATGACAAGCAACATGAATTTGACTGGGACAACACTACTATTATAGGACAAGTCAAACAGAGATCAGCCAGGGAATTCCTAGAGGCATGGCATTCATCCACAGATTCAATCAATAAGCACATCGACCTGGACCCAATATTCCGACCACTGCAACGGACAGCTGGAACTGACAGCCGGAAACAGCAGATTCAAACCACTACAAATGCTGGCGGAAAGATCACAGAAGCGCTTCACAGGAGGCTCCCAAGCACTGAGGATGTCACCTAGACACGGGATGAAACATCTGCAACACAAATTCCCAGCTTGGCGAACAGAACCACAACAGTGCCAAAGAGTGTGCAACACTTTAGCAAGGGTGAAAATACAAGGAATGAAGAACAGGCAAGCAATGCTCTCTAAACTTTCCTCATCAAGCACTCCCATGGCAGGGAGACCACATGTTTAGATTCTGGTTAGTGGTGCTGGAAGAGCACAGCAGTTCAGGCAGCATCCAAGGAGCAGTAAAATAGACGTTTTGGGTAAAAGCCCTTCATCAGGAATACAGGCAGAGAGCCTGAAGGGTGGAGAGATAAATGAGAGGAGGGTAGGGGTGGGGAGAAAGTAGCATAGAGTACAATAGGTGAGTGGGGGAGGGGATGAAGGTGATAGGTCGGGGGGAGGGCGGAGTGGATAGGTGGAAAAGAAGATAGGCAGGTAGGACAAGTCATGGGGACAGTGCTGAGCTGGAAGTTTGGAACTGGGGTGGGGTGGGGGAAGGGAAATGAGGAAACTGTTGAAGTCAGATACAGAGTAAAGCTGTCTTTACATTTTTCCCATCAAAGCCTCCAAAGACAGGAGCAGCACAGGATCAAGTAAAGAGTTTAGTTTCTTCTTTCTGGTAGCCCACATCCCTTTGTATTGCTGAAGGGAGGGTGACTGGAGACAGATGAAGGCTGCTATCCTGGACCTTCTGTCCTGAACACACTTCACGTGGATAACAGCTGACCGAGGGTCACAGATCTCTTATGGGTTAATCACAGATCTGTTTGTAGACAGATGCAAATTCAGTTAGTCTGGTTTGAATTGACATTGTGCACATGCACACATATACATGCACACAATTACAAACTTCTTTTCAGTGCCATTAAAAACAATCATTGGACTTAACAGAACAGGAAATTCTGTTGTAGCTACTGAAGCCTCTGTGTGGTTTGCATGTTATGTTTGCAGTTCCCACAACTTCTTTCTCAAAGTCCCGATGTTTTGGGCTGTATGTTGTGTTTCTTTGGCTAAGTCCGAGCTGCACAACATTTTTGGGAACATTTTTGCCTGCCTCTGTCTCATTCCAGGAGGAAAACAACCCACAATAGGTCAGAAAGAGTCTAGATAAGGGGTGTGTTGTTGATCATTCGGTTCCTCAGTCCTGATGTGGAGAGCATCCTGACTCTGACTGCCCCGAACAGGGCCAGGACAGATCGGAGGTTGCACTCAGCTGAGTGTTCCAGGAGCCCCTGAGAAAGGCTGTCTCCCTGACTCAACTGAGAATGACCGACAATTATCCTTTTCGATGTAGAGGAGACCAAAACGCCGACTGGGTGATCACTTTGCTGAGCACCTTCGGTCTGTACGCAATCAGGTCCTGGACCGTCCTGTGGCTTGCCACTTCAACACACAATCCTGCTCCCATGCCCACATGTCTGTCCTTGGCCTGTTGCAATGTTCCAGTGAAGCTCAACGCAAACTGAAGGAACAGTATCTCATCTCCCGACTAGGCACGTTACAGACTGCCAGTCTCAATATTGAATTCAACAACTTCAGATGATTATCCCATCTCGACCCCTCTGTTTTCGTTCTGCTCTGTAATTTTATTTCATTTATTTTATTTATCTTTTTAAAAAATGTTTTCACTGTTCTGTACCTCTCTCTTTCTCTCGCTTCCCACTCTCTCATCACCCTTTTCCTCTTCTCTTCCCCCTTTGCTACCCCTCTCCCCTATTTTCCATTTTGTCTCTGCTTCACCCACCACCCCCCCCCCCCCCCCATCCCCCACATATTTTGTCACATAGCACTGGCTTCAGCCTTGGTCATTCACAGCTCCTAACCTCCCTAAAATCTCTCTGCACTGTCATTATCACCTCTTTATTGCTACCTTTGCTTCTGGAGCCATGACTGGATATGGCTGGACTCTGGAGCTTAGATCTGATCATTGATCGTCGGATCACCTGTTTATGCTATTTATGCAGGGAGAAAGTGAGGACTGCAGATGCTGGAGATCAGAGCTGAAAATCTGATTCCTGAAGAAGGGCTTATGCCCGAAACATCGATTCCCCTGCTCTTTGGATGCTGCCTGACCTGCTGCGCTTTTCCAGCAACACATTTTCAGCTATGCTACTAATGCATGCAAGTAGCCCTGTTTGGTAGCTTCAACAGGTTGATACCTCATTTTTAGGTATGATCCTGGCATACCCCACCCCCCCGCATTCTCTATCAAACCAGGGTTGATCCTCTGACTTGATGGTAATGGTAGATATGTCAGATTGTGAGTTTGCAGATTGTGCTCCAGGACAATTCTTTCAGTATTGATGGCCCACAGTGCCCACTACCTACTGCAGGAGTTTACTTTTGCTTTCCTGATAGCAATTTATATTCCACCCCATGCAGACCTAAGGAGTGCACTTGACATAATATACACCACCACAAATAGCCTTGAGATGCAATACCCGGAGACCTTGTAGTCAGCAACTTCAACCAGGCCAAGCTCAAGAGTGTGCTCCCAAAGTACCATCACCATATCTCCTGCCCATTAGAGGCCCAAACACCCTTGACTATTTCTACACAACCATCAGAGACTGCCCCATTCCCCATCTGCATTTTGGTAAATCAGACCAAAACGCTATGCCCCTTCTCCCAGCTTACAAGCAGATCCAGTACAGAAAATCATACTTGCTGACCTGGGGTAATGGATAAGCTCCTGTGTGACTTCTTCAAGTCAATTGATTGGTCCATATTCAAGAACTCAGCGTCCAATCTAAATGGGTACGCCACTCCCATCACAGAGTTCATGAGTAAATGTGTAAAGGACTGTGTGCTAAACCCAACTGGAAACCATAGATGAACCGGGAGATCCACTCCCTGCTGAAATCCAGATCTGAGGTGTTTTAATTGGGTGACCTTGACCTATACAGGAAATCCAGGTCTAACCTTTGCAAAGCAATTAAGGATGCCAAAAGACAATACCAGACTGAACTAGAATCCCTGATTGACCAGATAAATACATGTCGACTGTGGCAAGGCTTAACAATATAATGGGCCACAAAGCAAAGTTGAGTTGAATCTTTGACAATAATTACGGGCAGCACGGTGGCACAGTGGTTAGCACTGCTGCCTCACAGCGCCAGGGACCTGGGTTCAATTCCCGCCTCAGGCGACTGACTGTGTGGAGTTTGCACCTTCTCCCCGTGTCTGCGTGGGTTTCCTCCGGGTGCTCCGGTTTCCTCCCACAGTCCAAAGATGTGTGGGTCAGGTGAATTGGCCATGCTAAATTGCCCGTAGTGTTAGATAAGGGGTATATGTAGGGGTATGGGTGGGTTGCGCTTCGGTGGGTCGGTGTGGACTTGTTGGGCCGAAGGGCCTGTTTCCACACTGTAAGTAATCTAATAATGCATTCCCTCCTTGATGAGCAGAATGCAGTCTATGCTCATTTTGAACAGAAGGTCAGTGAAATGGTGTCACCTGCTCCAACAATCACAGATGCATGTGTACCTACAGTCACCGTCATAGACATCAGGTTGGCCTTCTTGAAAATGAAACCACAGAAAGCAACTGGCCTGATGGTGCCCTCAACTATGCACTCAGATCCTGTGTGGACCAGCTGTCATGAGTATTTGCAGACAGCTTGAAACATCTCCTTACTCCAATCTGAAGTTCCCACTCATTTCAAGAAGTTCACTATCATCCCAGTGCCAAAGAAAAATCAGGCAACATGCGTTAGTAATTACTGCGCAGTGGCTTTGACATCCATCATTATGAAGTGCTTTGGTAGGTTAGTCATGGCACACATCAACTCTCGCCTTCCAGATTGCATTGACCAACTACAATTCACTTACTGTCACAATAGTTCAATAGCAAATGCTATCTTCCTTACTCAAAATCCATCTCTGGAACATCTGGATGACAAGGAAATCTACATCGGACTTCTATTTATTGACTTCTCCTATTCCTTCAACACCATAATTCCAACAAACTCATCTCTAAATTCTGAGATCACCCCGCTCCCCCCCCCAAGACTCTGCTCCCCCTCTGCAACTGGATCCTCAACTTCTTACCCCACAGATTGCAATCAGTAAGGATAGGTGACAGCACCTCATCCATGATAATCCCCAACAACAGTGCCACGTAAGGCTATATACTCAGCCCTCTACTATACTCCTTGTACACTCACAACTATGTGACCAAGTTCTACCCTAACTCTTGATGATACCATCATAGTGGGTTGAATCTTTAACAACAATGAAACAGAGTGCAGAAGAATGATAAAGAGCTTAGTAGCATGGCATAAAGACAACAATCTCTCCCTCAAAGTCAGCAACCTGGAGGGGCTTGTAATTAACTTCAGGAACTGAGCACACATCCTGGCTGTATCAATGGTGCTGAGGTGGAAACAGTCGACAGCTTCAAGATTCCAGTAGTAAATATCAGCAAAAATCTATCCTGAACCAACTATGCTGACACTACACTGAGAAAAGCGCACCAGTGCTTTTACTTTCTCAAAAGGCTAAGGAAATTTGGCCGGTCCACAATGGCTCTTACTAATTTTTTGTTGATGCACTATAGAAAGCATCTATCCAGATGCATCACAATTTGCTATGGAAATTGCTATGCCCAAATCCATAAGCAGAGAGTTGTGAATGCAGGCCAGTCCATCACAAAAGTCAGCCTTTCATCAATTGCCTTCACCCATACTTGCCGCTGCCTTGGGAAAGCAGCCAATATTATCAAAGGCTCCTCCCACCCCAGTTATACTCTCTTCCATTGGGAAAACATACAAAAGTTTGAAAACATATACCAACAAATTAAAGAACAGCTTCTTCCCTACTGTGTTCAAATCTTTGAAAGGACTTCTCATATACTAAAGATGATCTTTTTCTGCATTTTCTCGGTAGCTGTGAATACTATATTCTGTATTCTGTTCTATTACCCTGATGTACTTATGTAAGGTATAATTTGCCTGAATAGCATGCATCTCACTGTATCTTGGTCTATGTGATGTAATAAATCAAATCAAATAAAATCATGGATGTCCAGTCTTGGGGTGTGAGGTCAGTTCGACATCTGTCCCATTTAGCACAGTGATAATGCTACACAACATGATGGAGGAGATTCTCAATGTGAAGCAGAACTTTACTACTCTGATATCCATACAGGCACACACAGACACCTCACTATCCCCATACATACACAGGCACACCATCATCCTCCCATACACATACAAAAAAAAAACCCAAAAGAAATGAAATGCTGACAATCTGAAATAACACCAGGAATTGCTGGAAAAACATGGTCAGTCTTCCAGCATCAGTGGAAAGAAAGTAGAGTTAATGCTTCTGGTCCAGTGACCCTTCGTCAAAACTCAAGACACACATACACACACACAGACAGACAGGAAGCAAACATTGGGCTCTGGGTGGAGGGAAAACATGAAAAGCAGTTTCCATGGTCCCTGTTCACAGAATCTGCTGAGATGATCATTGTGCTGATGAGAATGCTGCTTCTCAGCCTTCCTTCTTCAGATGCTGTCATTGGTTTACAAAAGATGCAGTGTGGCTTATTGAAGGTCTGACTTCTTAATTAAAAGTCAAAGCTTGCTACAGGTGCTGAAGGGAAAAAAAGCTAATTTTCCTCAGATTTAAAGTAGTTTTTACTTCAGGGAACAATTTGATCAATTTGAGCTCCTGAGGTGGTGGAGGTCTGATTCCTTCTCTCTTTCTTGTTCACATCTTGTTATCTGGAACTAATCACAAAGCTGTTGTCAGCAAAATGTTCTTGTCATTGATTACTGGTCATTAGTTCACATATCAATCAGCGACTTGTAGCCAGCTGAATCTGCATTTGTACATGCCTTTGCCTCCAGCTTGTCTGCACCTTTTATCACTACTATTTGACCCAACTGTTGTGTAAACAGTACTTTCAATGAGTGACAGTTTACTCGCTTTCAAAAACATGCAGTAATTCTTCAGCAATCCTTAGCTTTAAAACAATTCTGATCATTTCAGTCCACAAATTAATACAGAGAAAGATAAAAATAACTTCACAAAATATTTAAAAATCTTTTGAAGAATAAATCTGTCAACTTTAGGAATTGGTGAATCCCATAATGTTCCTTGAATTTAATGTGGGAAATTGTGCAACAACAGTGAGACAGGTTGAGTACTTACTGTGAATTTTAACTCCTAATATGTGTTCACAACAGCTGCATAGATTACATTTGCTAGAAAGATACAGAAATCAGAGCTGATTGTAATTTCAATTTGATGGTAATTACATGAAAGGGAGTTACTTACCCCTCCTATTGTAAATATTCTTTTATTCATTGATGGGGTGTGGGTGTCACTGGCTAGGCCAGTATTTATTGTCCATCCCTAAAGTTGCCAAGACTCAAATGCATAGCTATGTGTCCAGCATCACATGTAGGCCTGATCCTGTAAAGGTGGCAGTTTCCTTCTCTAAAGCACATTGGTGACCCAATTTGGTATTTCCCATCAATTGAGAACAGATTTGTGGTCACCATTAAACTTTTAATTCCAGACTTTTTAAAATTCAAATTCCACCATCCTCTGTGCATCATTCAAATTCATGTCCCCAGAATGTAATCTGTCCAGCAATTTGTCACAAAGACATTGTGTCTCACTTTTTGCTCATTTTCTTTCTGACCTTTATAAATAATTTGGGAGCGACAAGCTGTTTGACTGACAGTTAAGTATTATCTAATGGGATTGTGGAGAGTATATTTTCTTTCTGATTGGTGCAGAAAAGGAATACCCTCAATGAAGAAAGGCAGGTGAGCTGACCAATGATAGCAGCATTGGGGTGAAGAGGTGATCAAACCCCACCTGATGTAACTGCCCAGTATTGGGGAAACCAGGAACAAGGAAATGGATCACACAGCTCCAACTGGTACTTCCAGTACATGGGTCAATGGGCTTCTGGGACTGAGGGGAGTTAGAGGGTGAGGGAGAAAGGGTGACAAAATTGGGATTGGACTTTGATCAGAAAAACTGACTCACTCTCTTCTGTATCAGCATCTCTATAGCAATTGAACAGAAGAAGAATAGTCTGTTATTGAGGAGAATGAATTTTAAACATTAAGAAACATCACAAAATGGAAATGTATGGAAAATAAACCACACTGAGAGGCAACGCAGTGAGATGGAAAATGTCATTCTAATTAGTGAAATACCAGTGCGGGCTGGCTCACTGCTGATGGAGATAGATTATAGTCTACCTCACTGGGTAGGCCATTCCGCCATTACAAACTTTTGTTCAATTTACAAACTGGAGCAGAAAAACGATTGTAATAAATAGAAATAATTCAGTTCTGACGAAGGGTCACTGAATTCTGTTTTCTCTCTCCTGATGTTATGTTTCTTAGGTGCATCCTTTTTGTTTCAGAACAACGATTACGCTGGTACAGGCTAATTGAAAGAAATTGGTTGCCTAGTTTTGCGAACAGGTCCCTCATTGCAGAACGCTGCATTTCGCATCTTTTCTAATTCCGTAGTTTCTGTTTGCACTATTTCCCAATGATATGCGGACAGCTGAGATTAGTTCTCGCATGGCGGTTGAAACACCCACAATTCCATGTTGTTGGGAAACCGCTCTATCTGGAGTAGCGGATTTGCGAAGCCAGCTGGGACCATTGCTGTTGGTGGAGTTTTGAAGGCCAATCAATCAGTTCACCCAATGGGAGTGAAGGAGGTACGAAATTGACCCTGGAGCTTTCTCACTGGCTGAGATTCTGCCTCATTGTGATTCAGTGCGTTGCAGGTTCAGGTGGAGAGGTTTGGGAAAGGTAATTGAGAGCAATACACCCAGCTATGGACACCATGGTGCAGTATTAAAAATCCGGGAGCTGAAAAGGCCAGAATAAGAGGAGCTCAGGTCATTCAGAAGGTGGTATGATTGTAAGTGATAGAGAGATATATAAGTGAACCAAGTTAGTTAATAACAAGGATGTTACTTTTAAACCTCTAAGGCATTACTTCCCAAAAGCCAACGTCTGTCAGCAGTGAGCAGGACCAGAAATGTATTGGATCAAGTTCGAAGGCAAAATGGAGACGGATGAGGGTTTCAGCAGCAGGTGAGTTGGAGTGAGGTGGAAACATAGAACTTTTTGGAGTTTGAAATTTCTGATCTTAGTGACTGCAAGGATATGTGGTCAGAAGCTCATCTTGAGTCAGAAATGAGAGCAAGGTTTTGATGAGTTTAGTTCAACCTCAAACAGCTCCCAGGGAGAGGGATGGAGTTGGTATTCGTTAATGATGACCAAATGAAATGGCCTTCTGGATGTGAAATAAGCAGTTTGATAATTTGTTGACTGTGGAGGAATGCAGATGGATGATGATGAGGTAGAGCTGGATGTTATCAGTGAACTTGTGAAAACCAATGCGGTTTGTTTGGATGGTGTCACCCCATGGCAGTATGTAGCTGAGAAATCCAAAGGCCTACAGGTAGAATGCTGAGGGACACCAAGTATAAGGACTCTGGAGAGGAAAGTGAGGGTGGAATTGGCACAGGACATTGAATGATGCTTGGGTCAAAGATGGTGTTCTCTCTCAGGATGCATGATTGTTATGAAGTTGAAGGTGTGTACTGTACCTTTTAAGAGAGAGTGAAAGGTGTTTTGCACTGAAAGCTTGCAGGCAAGTGTCATGTGACTGACTAACAGTCTCAGAGTGTACTGGAAAATTGGGACCTAAAGCTCAGCACAATACTCTAGATGTGGTCTGACCAGAGCTTTATGGCGCCTCAGAAGTACATCCCAGCTTTTACATTCAACTCCTCTCAAAATAAATGTCATCATTGCATTTGCCTGCCTAACTAATGGCTCAACCTGTAAATTTACCTTGAGAGAATTGTGGACTAGAACTCCCAAGTTTATTTGCACTTCAGATTTTAGTCCAGGCCTCTATTCTTCCTATCAAAGTGCATGACTTCACACTTTCCCGTGTTGTACTCCATCTGCCACTTCTTTTCCCACTCTCCTAACCTGCCCAAATCCTTCTGCAGCCTCTCCGCCTCCTCAATGCTATCTGTCCCTCCATCCATCTTTGTAATCTGCAGACTTAGCTAGAATGTCCTCAGTTCTTTCATCTAAATTGTTAATTTCTTAAGTGAAAAGTTGTGATCCCAACACGGAGCCTTGCAGAACACTACTTGTCACCGGCTGCCATTCTGAGAAATACCCTTTTATCCCCACACTCGGTTTTCTGCCAGAAAGCTAAGCTTCTATCCATGCCTCTAAAACCATGTGCCTTTATCTTACTCAGCAGCCTCCTGTGCAGCACCTTGTCAAAGGCCTTGTTGAATCCTAGGTAGATAACATCCATTGTCTCTCCTTGGTCTAACCTGCTCATTATTTCCTCAAAGAAGTCTAGCAGATTTGTCAGGCATGACCTCCCCTTGATGAAACCATGCTGACTTTGCCCTATTTTGCTATACACTTGGAAGCATTCAGAAATCTCATCCTTCACAATGGATTTCACGATCTTACCCATGACTCAGGTTCGGCTAATCAGTTTGTAATTTTCCATCTTTTGCCTTACTCCTGTTTTAAACAGGGATGTCAGGTTAACAATTTTCCAGTCCTCTGGGGCTCCTTGATCCTAGTGATTACCTTTTTGGTTCTGCTTTTTAGTTTAGCTCCTGGCTGTTCATATCCCCTTAGCAGAACCTCTGCCCTAACTATATGTATGTTGTCGATGCCTACATGGACCATTACCCTCCCACTCCAATTTTCTCTGCAGCCCAGGTGAGATATCCTGAACCTGAACACCAGGCAGGCAACACAACCTTCAGGACTCTCAATCCTGGTCCCAGAGAACAGTGATTGTACCTCCAACTATACTATCTCCAATTCCAACAAGATTTCTTTTGTCTCCCCCCACTTGAATGGCTCCCTGCACCATGTTACTGTGGTCAGTTGGCCTATCCTCCCTGCAGTCTCCATTCCCATCAAGACAGGGAGCAAAACTCTTGAAACTATTTGATATGGACAGGAGCTGAGGCTTCTGCCACTCTACCTCCTGGATCCCTCTATTTACTTCACTGACAGTCACATCCTCCGGAGACTGAACACTGGCCAAATTTGAGTTAGTTTGTCTAAGGGGTGTGACTGTCTCCTGAAACACAGCGTCCAGGTAACTCTCCCCCTCCCCGATGTGTTTGAAGCTCAGACTTCAGCTCACTGATGATATAGAAGATGGTATTAGCAATATAGAAGATGGTACTAATAGTAACATTAGCAAATTTGCTGATGTTACAAAGCTGGGTGACAGGGTGAAATGTGAGGAGGATGTTAGGAGATTACAGGGTGACCTGGACAGGTTAGGTGAGTGGACAGATGCAGTTTAATGTGGATAAATGTATGGTTATCCACTTTGGCAAGAACAGGAAGGCAGATTACTACCTAAATGGAGTCAAGTTAGGTAAAGGGGAAGTACAAAGAGATCTGGGTGTTCTTGTACACCAATCAATGAAGGCAAGCATGCAGGTACAGCAGGTAGTGAAGAAAGCTAATAGCATGCTGGTCTTCATAACAAGAGGGATTGAATATAGAAACAAAGAGGTTGTTCTGCAGCTGTACAGGGCCCTGGTGAGACCGCACCTAGAATATTGTGTGCCGTTCTGGTCTCCACATTTGAGAAAAGACATTCTGGCTATTGAGGGAGTGCAGCGTAGGTTCACGAGGTCAATTCCTGGAATGGCAGTACTATCTTATGTTGAAAGATTGGACCGACTGGACTTGTATACCATGGAGTTTAGAAGACTGAGAGGGGATCTGATTGAGACATATAAGATTATTAAAGGATTGGACACTCTGGAGGCAGGAAACATGCTTCTGCTGATGGGTGAGTCCCGAACCAGAGGACACAGCTTAAAAATAAGGGGTAGGCCATTTAGGACAGAGATGAGGAGAAACTTCTTCACCCAGAGAGTGGTGGGTGTGTGGAATGCTCTGCCCCAGAAGGCAGTGGAGGCCCAGTCTCTGAATTCAGTTAAGAAAGAGTTGGATAGAGTTCTCAACGATATTGGAATCAAGGGTTATGGAGGTAAGGCAGGAACAGGATACTGATTAAGGATGATCAGCCATGATCATAATGAATGGTGGTGCAGGCTTGAAGGGCAGAATGGCCTACTCCTGCACCTATTGTCTATTGTCACTGAATCTGAGCTGGAGTCCTTCCAGCAACCAACATTTACTACACACATGGTCACTGGGAGCCACAATGGGGTCCACAGCTCCCACATCATGCAGAAACAGCACATCACCTTGACTCTCTATCCTTATTTCATTTAATTTATTTTTTTTTTAACTGTTTTTAGATCTAGATGATTAGATTAAATTACTTACAACTCTAGATGATTAGATTACTTACAGTGTGGAAACAGGCCCTTCAGCTCAACAAGTCCACACCGACCTTCCAAAGAGCAACCCACCCAGACCCATTCCCCTACACCTGACACTAAGGACAATTTAGCATGGCCAATTCACCTAATCATATCTTTGGACTGTGGGAGGAAACTGGTGCACCTGGAGGAAACCAATGGGGAGAAAGTTTCCCGAGGCAGGAATTGAACCCAGGTCTCTGGCGCTGTGAGGCAGCAGTGCTAACCACTGTGCCACCGCTTATGCAGGTTTGTAACTAATAAATAGATCACAAGCAATAAATTAACAAGATTCAATTTAACATGTGTTCAAATTTAGCAGACCCCTTATTAGTCAACCAAATCACAGCCCACCTGTAACATCACATTTCAGTTTCCCCCCTCAGAATCAGAAACCCTTAACTTCCCAAAGTGCTCTCCGCTCGCTTCCGTTCAGCTCTGGTCCTGAAGTGAAGGCAGCGTAACGTGTTGCTGTTGGAGGTAGAGGTCAAGAATGTGCCCTTGGTATAGATCTCAGGATGTGCTGAAAACAGCTTTGTGGAATGTTGGACAGTGTAATGGGGAAACGTATCATCCTGGGTAGATTTGGAGCTTGAGGGCTGAAACTTGAGTTGGAATCTTGTGGGGTGATTCTGAGCTGGAGATTCAGGTGAGTTTTCATTAAGTTGTGCCATATCAAGAAGAATAAGTATGCCCTGAAGTAAATCCAGTGACAGGACAGTCGGTTAGTAAGTGGATACAGATAAAGGTGATTGACCAAAGAATCAGAGGTCACATGACAAAGTTATGCACCAGACTCTTGGGGGAAAGAACACGGGAAGTGTGACTAATTTAAATAGCTTTTCCAAAAGGCTAGCACAAACACAGTGGGCTGAGTGGAAACAAATATTGCCTATTTTGCCGCCACACTGGAGAGACATTCCACAAGAGATGTGTATGATACAAGAGAGTTAACTGTGATCTGTAGCCATCAGAGACTGGAACAGAGTATTGATGAGCTCTGAACCTCTGAATCATTTGTATTTAACAAAGTGTTTGTAAATTGAAACTTTATAAAATGTCCTGCAAGATGACCTAAGGACCACAAGCTAATGCTGTTCAACAATGATCTTTCTGACTATTGGCTAGACGGGCTGAATTGTCTCTGCTACTCCTATTTAGTGTTTGTATGTTTTATTCTGGATAAGACCATACAGGCTGTTAGAAATATTTATGAGATATGATTGGAGTGGGTGGGATATTGGACACTGAGATAGAGTTAAAGGAGACACAAGGATAGAGAGAGAGGTGAGGCAGCGCCAAAAATTTATAGATTGATAAATTCTTGATGTCACAAGGAATTAAGGGCTATGGGGAGAATGCTGGTAAGTGGAGTTGAAATGCTCATCAGCCATGATTGAATGTCAGAGTGGACTCGATAGGCCGAATGGTCTTACTTCCACTCCTATGTCTTATGGTCTTAAGTATAAGCTGGGAGTTGTTAGGGAGAGAAGGGGGTGCAGGGAGTGAGTAGAGAGTGAAAAAGATTATGTAGATTTTTTAATTCTTTAAAGTGTATGGATGTCACTCCAAGGCCAGCATTTGCTGCCCACCCCTAAATACCCTTGAACTGAGAGGCTTGCTTGGCAATTTCAGAGGGCAGGTCAGAGTCAGACACATTGAATTCAAGCTGTCCTAAAAGGACACACTAAAGTTAGAAATGAGGATCTGAAGTCACTTGTGGGTCAGATTGGGTGAAGATGGTAGACTTGCTTCCCTGAAGAACGTTTGTGAACCAGTTTTTTATTTGAACAATTGTTGATAATTCAGATGGAGACCATCGTGGAAATGAGGTTTCAATTCTAGACTTATTCATTAAATGCAAATTCCGTAAGTTGCTGTGGTGAGAATTAAACTCCTCTCTCCAGAGCATAAGTATGAACCTCACATTCCTTTCAACATCCCAGCTACTGGGAGCCATTCGAGTCACTTTTCCTTGACCCATACCAAAGCAGCAGACAGACTGGCCATGAACCGCTCGAGACAGCAAGGACCGGGCCGAGCCAGTTACTCAGCCAGATGATTCAGGAAATCGGAAATGGTTCCTGTCCAAGAATCCATCCAGAATCATTGACTGAGGAGAAGATTTTCATCTCTATTACTCATACAATAATCTAAAGAGTCTGATAGGCTCCCTTCGTAAAGTGTTACAACATGGGGATAGCAAGCCAAACCAAATCCATCTATCACTGGATTCACAACACTGTACAAAACAAACTTTCAGTGATCCTCAGAATTGCTGAATTGTTCCAAATGTATTACAAGTAATACATTTTGGACACCAAGTTTTTAATTGAAAAAATATTCACACTTTAATAATGAGAATGTAACTCATCAGATCACAGATCAACTATAAGGCAATCTAATTAATGTGCTTCATGACCCAAACATCTTTGATCATAATCATTCAATAAGCCAC
Organism: Hemiscyllium ocellatum; assembly: GCF_020745735.1. NCBI lineage: Eukaryota > Metazoa > Chordata > Chondrichthyes > Orectolobiformes > Hemiscylliidae > Hemiscyllium > Hemiscyllium ocellatum. The sequence continues at coordinate 7,192,069 of NC_083402.1, forward strand.
CACATACATAGACACAACACACACAAACTTAAGGGAAAAATTGAAACCTAAAATAAAGAATTGTAATTTTCCAACTCAATGACCATTTTAACTAGAAATGATTTGACTTGATTTGATTTATCGTCATATGTACCTGAGAACAGTGAAAAGCTTTGTTTATGAGCAATAGAGGCAGATCATTATAAGCAATGACAGACAAATCATAAGATGCTTAAACAAAGTGAGGCATACAGGTGACACTGCATAGGAGGTGCACAAAGCAACGTAAACATTCACAAGATCAACATTATTTGAAGTTAGAGAGTCCATTCATCAGTCTAATTATGGCAGGGAGGAAACTGTTCATCAACCTATTGGAGCATGTGTTCAAGCTTCTGTATCTTCTGTCTGTTGGAAGAGGTTGTAAGAGTGCATTACCGGGGGGGAGGGATCTTCGAAGATGTTGGCAGCCTTTCTGTGACAACAAGAAGTGGAAATGGAGTCCATGGATGGAAGGTTGGCTTAGGTGATGATCTGGGCTGTGCACACAACCTTCTGTAGTTTCTTATGGTTCTGGGAAGAGCAGTTGCCGTACCAGGCCATTATGCACCCAATATGTTTTTATGGTGCATCTGTAAAAGACGGTGAGGGTCCTTGTGGGCATGCTGAATTTCCTAAGCCGCCTTCATGAAATCCTTGGATGATGATTTGTATTACAGGCACAAAGGACTGTACATCTTGCTTGAATTCCAAAGTCATTGGTCAAAGCAAATAGCTGGAGATTTGTATTGATGTCTCACAAACTGGGATTCATTCCTCAGATCTTTCAACAAGTTGATAACTGGGGAATATCTGGAGACAGAGAAAAAAATGCCTTAGTTTGGAAGCTTCCAAAACCAAGTTGCCCTTCCTCCAAATATACAAACTGCCACCCACTCCCCTCACGCCAGTTCATTCTCTTTTTTTACTTTTATTTTCAACATTCTCTGTGGCTGCATGACCAACATTGGTCCTCCCTTGTGTAACCAACTCAATATCCAACCAGCAGCCAGGTACTAAGCATAGCAATATCTCAGTTCATCTACAATGTGCTTACAGCAATAATTTACCGGCTATTAAATGCTTCAAGGAAGCTGACAACTCTCCTCCCAGCCAATGCAGACTGTCCTCCTCAGTGTTGATGGTACATATCAAGGATCAAAGGAGAAGGAAAGACTCTCAGATAGCTTCCCTTCAAGAAATATAACAAAGATGTCAATGCATGGGAAACGCTCATTCAAAAGAAACTGACTTGGATGAAACTCCTCTATGAAGGGAAACAATTCATTGAGAACAGCCATCAACAAGGGAAGTATGGAAAAGGAATTGGAGAAAGGAATGTCAATGGCATCAAGGCCAAGACCTCCTGGAAACACCTGTCAAATATGCAATTGGAGAAGTGGCTCTCGGATCAGGCTTATCAGCTACACAGCGACTCACAGAACCCATGATCAGTGACACAGGATTTCCTCAGCAGATGATCGTACACATTAGCTAGTCGTTGCTGATAGAGTCATAGAGATGTACAGCACGGAAAGAGACCCTTCAGTCCAACTTGTCCATGCCAACCAGATATTCTAACCTAATCTAGTCCCACCTGTCAGTACCTGGTCCATATCCCTCCAAACCCTTCCTATTCATATACCCATCCAGATGCCTTTTAAATGTTTCAATTGTATTAGCCTCCACCACTTCCTAATTCCATACACGTACCACCCTCTGAGAGAAACAGTTGCCTCTTAGGTCTCTTTTATATCTTTCCCCTCTCACCCCAAATCTATGCCCTCTAGTTCTGGACTCCCCACCCCAGGGAAAAGATGTAGTCTATGTATCCTATCCATGCCCATCATGATTTTTTAAACCTCTATAAGGTCACCCCTCAGCCTCCGACGCTCCAGGAAAAACAGCCCTAGCCTATTCAACCTCTCCCATTAGCTCAAATCTTCCAACCCTGGTAACCCTGATCAGAAATTGATGTGCACTATCTTTCCAGGCCAGCTTCCAACAGCAAACATTTCTCATTTGTTCTCTCCTCTTTTGAAAAACAAGCTGGTGTTCAAAGTTCAAAGTTCAATTCTCAACTTTGTTCCTCAGTTTGGAACTGAGTTAATGAGGAAAATCAAAGAAAATTAGTGATGGTCTCAACAGAAAACACACTGCTTTCCATTCAGTTATATTGAATAGTCAGAAAGTTGGAAGGTACATCAATCAAGGGAGACAACCCTTGTAGTCAGTATATAACCTGGACAGTGAGGGTGACAGTCTGCCACTACATATCTATCCAGTGAATGCTTCACACTCTCTCTGTTACAGAGTCTGAAATAAACATTGATCGCTTAGAGTACAGCCAGTACCTGGACCATATGGCTGTTGGGCCTGATCTGTCTCGCAAATACTGGACAAACCTGGACCATTCCTGAAAACACACTAGGAACAGGAATATTCCAAGGAAGCAAATGGCAAAACTCAAGTCCCAGGAAAAAGCATCATGTGTTTTTTGCTTATTCACCCACAGGTTATGGGTGTCATTGACAGGTCCTGGTTGCCCTTGAGAAGGTGGTAGTGAAATATCGCTGGGTCAGAGTTCTGGAATTCCCTCCCTAAGGGCACTGTGGCTCTACCTATAGCAAATATACTGCAGCAATTTTAAGAGGTACCACACCATCACCTACCAGACCCAATCAGAAATGTCACCCATCAATAACCCATCATCAAAAACAGTTTTGCTTTGGCACCAGAATGTGGCTGGCACCCATGGAACCCAAGGTGTAGTCAGCAGCTGTAACACAGGGAGGGCTGTGCAGACACTGTCAGGAATCACAGTGACAGATCATTTAAGGCAGCTCTGGGTCAGCTTTGAGTAACTAGTCACAGGGCAGAAAGGGAGGGTGTTGGAGATGAGGGGAAAATTCCTGCAGGGGCTTCCCATCTGCTGTAACTTTGGAGGATGTTACAAGGCTAGGAAAGCTTGGGAAGTGGAGGATGATCAGGAAATCACATCCCCGCCCATTGGAAATTCAGCTGCTTGGAGATCTGGAGGGAAAAAAGATAGGACTCACAAAACCTTCCATTTTGTCCTCAGCACTCATTGCAAGTGATAATATTTCAATGTTTCCCTCCATAAAACATTTCTTCCAACTCAAATTGTCCATTGCGGAAAAAATGAGCAACATTTTAGTTTTACGCAAGGTGAATTTGGGGAAGGGAGATCACAGGTGAACTCAGAGATTTACAACCATTTGAAAATTGGCACACTCTGCTTGGAACCAGTAAACCTGTCATTTACTTCATGGTCCACTGATCAATTCCCCACTCAAAGTGTTTGAACAGCTTCTTAATAGGACAAAAGCAGATAACATCAGCCACTCATCAGCAGGGAGCTTGCATTCTGTCTGTGAGCAAGAGGTGTTCAATTCAGCTCTGAATGACAGCATTTCTACCATCACGCTTGTATCAATCACTAATTTCTATACCTTTTCAAAGATGTGGACTGCTGGTTTAAAACATAGAACATAGAATATAGAACAACACAGCAGAGAACAGGCCCTTTGGACCTCGATGTTGCACCAACCTGTGAACTAATCTAAGCCCACTCCCCTACACTATCCTATAATCAACCACATGCTTATCCACCCTAATGTGGCTGAGTTAATTACATTGGCAGGCAGGGTAAAGATACTGCCTCTGACATCTATCTTAAATGTATCATCCCTTAAATTTGCAGCTATGCCTCCTCGTACAAGCTGATGTCATCACCCTAGGAAAAAGACTCTCACTGTCCACCCTATCTAATCCTCTGATCATCTTGTGTGTCTCTATTAAATCCCCTCTTAGCCTTCTTCTCTCCAATGTGAACAGGGCCAAGTCTCTCAGCCTTTCCTCATAAGACCTTCCCTCCAGACCAGTCAACATCCTGGTAAATCTTCTCTGCACCTTTTACAATGCTTCCATATCCTTCCTGTAATGGGGCGACCAGAACTGTACATAACATTATAAGTGAGGCCGCACTAGCATTTTTTACATTGCAGCATGACATCACAGCTCCAGAACTCAATCCCTCTACCAATAAAACTGAACACACCTTATGCCTTCTTAACAGCACTATCAACCTGTGTGGCAACTTTCAGGGATCTATGTACATGGACACCAAGATCCCTTTGCACATCCACACTACCAAGAATCTTTCCATTGACCCAGTATTCTACCTTCCTGTTATTCTTCCCAAAGTGAATCACCTCACATTTATCTGCATTGGAGTCCATTTGCCACCTCTTAGCCCAATTCTGCAGTTCATCCAAGTCCCCCTGCAACCTGCAATGTTCTTCCACACTGTCCACCACTCCACCGACTTTAGTGTCATCTGCAAACTTACTAACCCATCCACCTATGCCTGTGTTCAAGTCATTTATAAAAATGACATACAGCAGTCGTCTCAAAGTAGATCCTTGTGGCACACCATTAGTAACTGGACTCAAGGCTGAATATTTTCCATCAACCACCACTTGCTGCCTTCTAACAGAAAGCTAGTTTCTAATCCAAACTGCTAAATCACCCTCAATCCCATGTCTATGCATTTTCTCCAAAAGCCTACCATGTGGAACCTTATCAAAGGCTTTGCTGAAGTCCATATGCACCACGTCAATTGCCCTACTCTCATCCACATGCTTGGTCACCTTCTCAAAAAACTCAATGACTTTTGTTAGACACGACCTGCCCTTGATGAAACCATGTTGACGATCTCCAATCATATTGTTGCTTGCTAGATGATTATAAATCCTGTCTCTTATCATCTTTTCCAAAACTTTTCCTACAACAGATGTAAGGCTCACTGGCCTATAATTACCTTAGTCATCTCTACTGCCCTTCTTGAACAAGGACACAACATTTGCAATCCTCCAGTCCTCTGGTGCTAAACCTGTAGACAATGATGACTCAAAGATCAAGACCAAAAGCTCCGTCATCTCCTCCCTAGCTTGCCAGAGAGTCCTCAGATAAATCCCATCCAGCCCAGGGTACTTACCTACTTTCACACCTCCTCGAATTGATAACACCTCCACCTTACAAACCTCAATCCTTTCTAGTCTAATAACCCGTATCTCAGTCTTCTCTGCGACAATATTCTCCTTTTCCTGAGTGAAACAGATGAGAAATATTTGTTTAGTACCTCTTTGATCTCCACAGGGTCCACACACAACTTCCTACTTCTGTCTTTGACTGGCCCTATTCCGACCCTAGTCATCCCTTTATTCCTCACATACCTAGAGAAAGCTTTAGGGTTCTCCTTCATTCTACTTGCTAAAGAGTGCGCATGCTCCCTCCTTGCTCTTCATAACTCTCTATTTAAATTCTTCCTTGCTAATCTGTAGCTCTCCATTGCCTCATCTGAACCATCTTGTCACAGCATCACATAGGCCTCCCTCTTCTGCTTAACAAGAGATACAATTTATTTCATAAACCATGGTTCTCTTACCTTATCACTTCCTCCCTGCCTGACAGAGACATTTCTATCAAGGACAAACAATATCTGTTCCTTAAACCAGCTCCACATTTCGATTTTCCCTATCTCCTGCATTTTGCTACCCCATTCTATGCCTCCTATATCTTGCCGACTGGCATTATAATTGCCCTTCACCCATTTATAACTTTTGCTCTGTGGCATGTACCTATCCCTTTCCATCGCTAAACTAAACATAACCGAACAATAGTCGCTCTTTCCAAAGTGCTCATCTACCACTAAATCAAACACCTGTCCTGGTTCCTTACCAAGTACCAGATCCAGTGTGGCCTCCCCTCTTGTTGGCCCTTCAACATACTAAGTCAGGAAACCCTCCTGCACACATTGGACAAAACCTGATCCATCCAACATACTAGAGTTATAGCATTTCCAGTCAATGTTGGGTAAGTTAAAGTCCACCATAATGACCACCCTGTTCCTTTCACTCCGACACAGAATCATTTTGCCGATCCTCTCCTCTACATCCCTGGAACTTTTTGGATGCCTATTTAAAAAAAACTCCCAGCAGTGTGACCTCTCCCCTCTTGTTTCTAACCTTCGCCCATATCACCTTAGTAGATGAGTCCTCATCAAAAGTTCTCTCAGCCACCGTTATACTGCCCTTGACTAACAAAGTCACACCTCCCCCTCTTTTACCACCCTCCCTGATCTTAATGAAAGATCTAAACCCTGGAATCTACAACACCCATTCCTGACCCTGCTCTATCCATGTCTGGCCATGACATTGAATTTTCAGGTACCTCTCCATGCTGCAAGCTCACCTAAATTATTCTAGATACTCCTGGCGTTGAAATAGATACACTTAAAACCAGCTTGCTGTCTGCCAGCACACTCCTGTGACTGTGAAATCCTGTCCATGCCTTCCCTTCTCACATCCTTCTGTGCACTGGAACTACACCTCAGGTTCCCATTCCCCTGCTGAGCTAGTTTAAACTCACCCAATCAGACTAATAAATTTCCCACCCAGGCTATTAGTACCCCTCTGGTCCAAGTGAAGCCCGTCCTGTTTGTAGAGGTCTCACCTTCTCCAGAATGAGCCCCAATTATCAATATACCTGAAACGCTCCCTCCTGCACCATCCTTGCAGCCACGTGTTCAGCTGATATCTCTCCCTGTTCCTCACCTCACTATCATGTGGCATGGATAACAATCCAGAGATAACAACTCTGTTTGTTTTAGCTCTCAGCTTCCATCCTAGCTCCCTGAAATCCTGCCTTACATCCCTATCCCTCTTTCTACCTATTTCGTTGGTACCTATGTGGACCACGACTTTGCGCTAGGCACCCTCTCCCTTCAGGACCTCAAAGATATGATCCGAGACATCACAGACCCTGGTATCTGGGAAGCAACACACCAACTGTGTGTCTCTTTTGTTCCCAATAAACCTTCTATCTGACCCTCTAACTATTGAGTCTCCAATGACTAACACTCTTCTCCTTTTCCAACTTCCCTTCTATGCAACAGGAATAGAGTCTGTGCCAGAGTCCACACTCTAATGCATGCTCCTGGTAAGTCATCCCCCTCAATAGTATCCAAAATGGTATACTTGTTTTTCAGGGGAATGACCACAGGGGATCCCTGCACTGACTGTTTTCTCCCCCTTCTAACAGTCACCCAGCTTTGTGCCTAGGAGTAACTACTTTCTTGTAACTCTTATCTATCACAGACGCTGCCTCCCGAATGATCTGAAATCCATCCAGTTCCCGCTCCAGTTCCTAACGCAGTCTTGGAGGAGCAAGAGTTGGGTACGCTTCCTGTAGATGTACTTGGATGGGACACTAATGGTGTCCCTCACCTCAAATCATACAGGAGGAACATTCCTCTCCCTGCACTGCCATTCCTGCAAGTCCCCTTATCAGAAAGTAAAAAAGAAAAAAAACTTAGTTGATGTGTCCCTGGTGTTTAAGGTTTGAGGAGGTGGATGGGTGGGAGGCCCTACAAAGGCAAGGTCTCAGGTTTAAAAAACACTCACGTCTATAGCGAAACTTCCTCAGGCCCAACCATCTTCAGTTGTTTCATCAATGACCTTCCCTCCATCGATAAGGTCAGAAGTGGGGATGGATGTTCACTGATGAACTTGGGATGCAGGAGAACATACCACCTACAAGCTTCTCTCCAGACACTCACCATTCTGATTTGAAAAATATTTCACCATTCCTTCAGTGTCACTGGCACAAAGTCCTGGAACTTCTTAACTAACCACATAAAGAGTGTCCCTGCACCTGAGGGAATGCAGCAGTTCAAGAAGACACTTATCATTCCATCCTCCATGGCAATTAGGGATGGTCAATAAAGGCTCACAGAATATGTATGCTCTCAGCCCCTTGAACAAATATAAGATAAAAAGAGTTCCAAGTCAGGCTGGTGTGTGTCTGCTGCTGTTTTTCATTGAGGACAGAGAGGCAACTTGTTTGGAAGGAGCTGGTGGAGGAAGTGTTGGTGCTTTCTTGCAGTGTATGTCAAATATATTCAGGGGTCACATTACTATGTATCACGTTATGGTGTCTGGAGTCAATGTTGTCACCCTCCCTAATGGACATTACTGAATCAGATTTTTTCCCCCCAATGGTGATAGTTACACAGTCATTATTAAACTAGTTCTTTTAGTTTGAAATTTCACAATCTGCCATGGATTGGATCCTATTCCACAGGACATTGGCATCTGGAGAAGGCAGGCTCCACCCATTTTCTCCAGAGGCTATAAGAGCTGCAGATTTCTTCACCCTGACCCTTCATCCAATAGGGCTCAGGAAGTGCGAGGTCACTCTTGACCTCACCCAATGTCATTAGAGTAGGGCTCTCATTGGTTGGGATCCTGGAGCCTGGATCTCTGGTGATGTTTTCTCTGTTCCTTTTCTCAGAGCACCGCACTCAGTTTGAACACAGCAAATGAATGAGCATGGGAGAAAGGGCAGGAGGTTTCAGTGATGGTGATCGAATGGTCTATAAATTCTAGCCTTCTCCCTCCCCCCCCAGCTCTCTCCTGCTCACTGCCTCCTGTCTCAGACCAACTGAAAGAGCCCAGGACAAGAAGCTAACCCAAGAGCTCCCAGACAAGGTGGAACCTATTCCCATTGAACTATCAGAGCAGTAATTTAATCTGAATGTTGTTCCTCACCTTTCACTTCCAGATATATTTGAAACAGTGTTTGAAAAGTTCTTTTCTTCAGGTTCAGTCTCTCCATCATTGTTGAGATATCATTGTTACTGAGGGTCTCCATGAATCTGAATCGATTCCCACCATCTCGTTGTACTCCATTCTCACGCAGCTCACCCTGTAAATGGTCTGGACTGGAATATGTACACTTAGAGCCAACATTGTAGTCTGATAATTCATGGTTGTACCATATCACAGAGCCGGTGATTGTGAGATTAGTGTCAGAGTGAGTGAAGCTGCAGGATAAAACAGCAGAATCTCTTTCCTCAGCCGTCACACCATCTTGATTGTCATTGACCAACAATTTTCATAAAACTCTGTGATTGGAGAGAGAGAAACAAAGAGAGAGCGAATGGATATAAACACTGTATGGGAGCAGACATCAATTTGTGAAGTCAAACAGTGAAGTAAAACAAAGTCTGTTATACAGTGAGAAAAGAGATAACATCATACAGTCATGGTTTCTAAACTGACCTGGGACAGTGTGGAATGAGGTACTGACAGGAATACCACAGGTGGTTTGTAAACATCCTGAGGTGAGACTGTGGGTGTTTATTGCTGTTGGTTGAAGAGAGGGTTTGGTGCCTGAGAGTTTTCTGAACTCTCCATTGTTCCAGGAGACCCAGAGTTTCCTGATGTTCAGGTCCCTCCCTGCAGAATCTTTTCTATTTCCCATCACTTCCTACACTATTACCGAGCCAGCCTTCAGAAAATTGGTTCATTCACCAGTCAGAGGAATGGGATACACAGTGAAGATACATAAAACCATATGACCATAAGACATAGAAGTGGACGTAAGGCCAATCGGCCCAACAAGTCCACTCCGCCATTTAATCATGGCTGATGGGTATTTCAACTCCACTTACCCACACTTTCCCCGTATCCCTTAATTCCTTGTGAGATCAAGAATTTATCAATCTCTGCCTTGAAGATGTTTAACATCCTGCCTCCATTGCACTCCATGGCAATTAATTCCACAGACCCACCACTCTCTGGCTGAAGAAGTGTCTTGTCATTTCTGTCCTAAATTGACTCCCTCTAATTCTAAGACTGTGCCCACTAGTCCGAGTCTCCCCACCTGATGGAAATGAATTCCCAGCGTCCACTCTTTCTAAGCCATGAATTGTCTTGTAAGTTTCTATTAGATCTCCCTTCAACCTTCAAACCTGTAATGAATACAATCCCATGGGATCCTCAGCCGTTCATCGTATTTCAGGTCTACCATTCCAGGGATCATCCGTGTGAATCTCCACTGGACATGCTCCAGTTCCAGCATATCCTTCCTGAGGTGTGGGGCCCAAATTTAGACATAGTATTCTAAATGGGGCCTAACTAGAGCTTTATAAAGTTAACCTTTAGAGGATCCTGGAATAGCACTCCCAGATTCCTTTGTACTTTGGCTTTATCAATTTTCTCACCATTGAGAAAACAGTCCGTGCCTGTATTCTTTTTTCCAAAGTGCAAGACTTTGCATTTGCTCACATTGAATTCCATCAGCCATTTCCTGGACCACTCTTCTAAACTGTCTAATTCTTTCTGCAGCCTCCCCACATCCTCAGTACTACCTGCCTGTCCACCCAACTTTGTATCATTGGCAAACTTCACCAGAATGCCCCCAGTCCCTTCATCCAGATCATTAATACATAAAGTGAACAACTGTGGCCCCAACACTGAACCCTGTGGGACACCACTTGTCACTGGCTGCCATTCCAAAAAAGAAACTTTTATCCAAACTCTCTGCCTTCTGTCAGACAGCCAATCGTCAAACCATGCCAGCAGCTCACGTCGAACTGTATGGGCCTCACCTTACTCAGCTGCCTCCTAAGAGGCACCTTGTTAAAGGCCTTTTGGAAGTCTAGATAAATAACATCCACTGGATTTCCCTGGTCTAACCTGCTTGTTACCTCTTCAAAGAAATCTAATAGGTTTCTCAGGCATGACTTCCCCTTACTATATCCTGCTGACTTGTTCTAATCCAATCCTGCACTTCCAAGAATTTAGAGATCTCATCTTTAGTGATGGATTCTCGAATTTTACCTACAACTGAGGTTCGCCTAATCGGCCTATAATTTTCCATCTTTTATCTTGATCCTTTCTTGAACAAGGGGGTTACAACAGCGATTTTCCAATCATCTGGGACTTTCACTGACTCCAGTGACTTTTGAAAAATTACAACCAATGCCTCCATCCCTCAGAACTCTAGGATGTAGCCCATCGGGGCCAGGAGATTTATCAATTTTTAGTTTTTCTCCCACTTTCTCTTTAGTAATAGCTCCCATACTCAACTCTGCCTCCTGACTCTCCTAACTGTTGGGATGTTACTCATGTCTTCCACTGTGAAGACTGACGCAAAGTACTTATTAAGTTCTTCAACTATTTCCTTATCTCCCATCACTAGCCTTCCTGCATCAATTTGGAATGGCCCAATGTCTACTTTTGCCTCTCATTTGTTTCTTATGTATTGAAAGAAACTTTTACTATCTGTTCTAATATTACTGGTTAGCTTACCTTCATATTTAATTCTCTCCTTCCTTAATTCCCAGTGCTCTTGGCCACTTTACAGAGTCTTTTTTTTTTCATTGATACATTTCCTGACTTCCTTTGTCAGCCATGGCTTTCTAATCCCATCCCCTCCCGAATAATCTGTCTTTTCTTTGGGGTGAACCTCTGTATGTGTCCTCAATTACACCCAGAAACTCCTCCCATTGTTGTGCTACTGTCTTCCCCACTAGGATCTGCTTCCAGTTGACTTTCGTCAGTTCTTCTCTCATGCCCCTGTAATTACCTTTACTTAACTGTAACACTATTACATTTGATTTTGCCTTCTCTCTTTCAAATTGCAGACTGAACTCTACCATATTATGATCCCTGCCTCCTAAATGTTCCCTTACTCTAAGATCTCTAATAAAGTCTGTCTCATTACAAAGCACTAAGTCCAAAATAGCCTGCCGCCTTGTGGTCTCCATCACAAGCTGTTCCAAAGAGACGTCCTGGAAGCATTCCATGAATTCCTTTCTTTGGATCGACCAGCAACAGGACTCATCCAGTACACCTGCATATTGAATTCCCCCATGATTACTGTGACCTTGACCTTCTGACATGCCCTATCTATTTCCTGATACATCTTGCACCCCTGGTCCTGACCACTGCTGTGAGGACTTACATAACTCCCATTATGGTGTTTTTTTTGCCTTTGTGGGTCCTCAACTCCATTCACACAGACTCCGCATCATCTGACCCTTCAGTGGCACAGACTTAATTTCATTCTTCTTAACAAGGCAACCCGCCCCTCTGCCCACACCCTCACCCATCCCTGTTTTTTCAATAAGTTGTAAATCCTTCGATGGTTAACTGCCAGTCCTGAACACCCTGCAACCACATCTCTGATTTCATATAATCATAGTCGATGATTTCTGCTGTTTATTCATCTACTCTGTTATGAATATTGTGAGCATTCAGATAAAGCGCCTTAATGTTAATTTTCTTATCCTCGTGATTTTCAACATCTCTAGTAATATGTCCTAAGTTTTCCTTCCTTTTTGCTTCATTCCTAGTCTGCCTTGAATTTAAACCCTGCACACATACTATCCCGCTGCTTACCTTGCTACTTGACTCCATACTCCCTGTCGCTTCCCCTTTTCCTTCACCCCGACCCACTAGTGACCAGCTGAAAACGTGTTGCTGGTCAAAGCACAGCAGGTTAGGCAGCATCTCAGGAATAGGGAATTCGACGTTTCGAGCATAAGCCCTTCATCAGGAATGAGAGAGAGTAGCCAAGCAGGCTGAGATAAAAGGTAGGGAGGAGGGACTTGGGGGAGGGGCGATGGAGGTGGGATAGGTGGAAGGAGGTCAAGGTGAGGGTGATAGGCCGGAGTGGGGTGGGGGCGGAGAGGTCAGGAAGGAGATTGCAGGTTAGGAGGGCGGTGCTGAGTTGAAGGAACCGACTGAGACAAGGTGGGGGGGAGGGGAAATGAGGAAACTGGAGAACTCTGAATTCATCCCTTGTGGTTGGAAGGTTTCCCAGGCGGAAGATGAGGCGCTCCTCCTCCAGCCGTCGTGTTGTCATGTTCTGCCGGTGGAGGAGTCCAAGGACCTGCATGTCCTCGGTGGAGTGGGAGGGAGAGTTAAAGTGTTGAGCCACGGGGTGGTTGGGTTGGTTGGTCCGGGCGGCCCAGAGGTGTTCTCTGAAGCGTTCCGCAAGTAAGCGGCCTGTCTCCCCAATATAGAGGAGGCCACATCGGGTGCAGCGGATGCAATAGATGATGTGTGTGGAGGTACAGGTGAACTTGTGGCGGATATGGAAGGATCCCTTGGGGCCTTGGAGGGAAGTGAGTGTGGAGGTGTGGGCGCAAGTTTTACATTTCTTGCGGTTGCAGGGGAAGGTGCCGGGGGTGGAGGTTGGGTTGGTGGGGGGTGTGGATCAGACGAGGGAGTCACGAAGGGAGTGGTCCTTGCGGAACGCTGATAGGGGAGGGGAGGGAAATATATCCTTGGTGGTGGGGTCCGTTTGGAGGTGGCGGAAATGACGGTGGATGATACGTTGTACATTTCCTGCAGTTGCAGGGGAAGGTGCCGGGAGTGGAGGTTGGGTTGGTGGGGGGTGTGGATCTGACACCTCCACACTCACTTCCCTCCTTGCGCCCACACCTCCACACTCACTTCCCTCCAAGGAAACTTGCGCCCACACCTCCACACTCACTTCCCTCCAAGGCCCCAAGGGATCCTTCCATATCCGCCACAAGTTCTCCTGTACCTCCACACACATCATCTATTGCATCCGCTGCACCCGATGTGGCCTCCTCTATATTGGGGAGACAGGCCGCTTACTTGCGGAACGCTTCAGAGAACACCTCTGGGCCGCCCGGACCAACCAACCCAACCACCCCGTGGCTCAACACTTTAACTCTCTCTCCCACTCCACCGAGGACATGCAGGTCCTTGGACTCCTCCACCGGCAGAACATAACAACACGACGGCTGGAGGAGGAGCGTCTCATCTTCCGCCTGGGAACCCTCCAACCACAAGGTATGAATTCAGATTTCTCCAGTTTCCTCATTTCCCCTCCCCCCACCTTGTCTCAGTCGGTTCCCTCAACTCAGCACCGCCCTCCTAACCTGCAATCTCCTTACTGACCTCTCCGCCCCCACCCCACTCCGGCCTATCACCCTCACCTTGACCTCCTTCCACCTATCCCACCTCTATTGCCCCTCCCCCAAGTCCCTCCTTCCTACCTTTTGTCTTAGCCTGCTTGGCTACTCTCTCTCATTCCTGATGAAGGGCTTATGCTCGAAACGTCGAATTCCCAATCCTGAGATGCTGCCTGGCCTGCTGTGCTTTGACCAGCAACACATTTTCAGCTGTGATCTCCAGCATCTGCAGACCTCATTTTTTAGTCCTAGTGACCACTCTATTTATCCTTTTCACTAGAACACTGGTTCCAGATCGGTTCAAGTGGAGACCGTCCCTTTGGTATAGATCCCCCCGGTTCCAAAACTGATGTCAATGCCCCATGAAATGGAATCCCTCTTTCTCACACCAATCTCTTAGCCATGTGTTTACTTCCCTAATTTTCTTATCCCTATGTCAATTAGCACGTGGCTCAGACAGTAATCCAGTGATAAGGGGGAATACACAGAGAAACAAAGTTCTCTGTCATAGTCCCAGAGAACTGCTGTCTCATTAGAGAGACATGACATGGTGATTTAACCTGAGGGTCACTATGTCTCAGACAAGGTGGAGAAGGTGGGACCTTCATGGTAACCTCAGACAGAATGGGAATTAAACCTGCATTGTTGGCATCACTCTACACTGCAAATCAACTGTCCAGCCATTTGACCTAACTGGCCCAAGAAGTTGAATCAAGTCAATCCAGAAGGCAGTTTAAATATTATCAAGTGAGGGCACAAGGGAACATAGCATGACTGGATGGCATTTACTTGTGAGTAAGGCAGATAAGCTGAGGGTGTTGATTAATACATGGGAATATGATATTGCTGTTATCATAGAGACATGGTTGAGGGTGGGGCATGATTGGCAGTACAATGTTTCGGGTATAGATACACGATCAAGGTATTTATTGCGGTAATAAGAGGGATGATATCTTCAAATGTTCCTTTAAAGAGACCACCTGAGTCTAATGTAAAAACAAAACACAGCAGTCAGTTTGCTGGGTATGTATTATAGACTCCTAAACAATCAGGAGGAGATAGAAAGATATATATGGAGGCTAATCTCAGAGAACTAGAACATGTATAGGTTAGTAACAGTATGGGATTTCAACTTCCCCAATATTCAGTGGGATAAACAAACTGTGAAAGGCATAGAGGGGTCAGATTTCTTAAAAAATGTCCAGGGGAGAGTTATAAGCCAGCACACAGAGAGTCAGACAAGAGAGGTGGTGACACTGGATCAAATTGTTGGGAACCACATGTGAGTGGTTGAGGTGTCAGTGGGAAGCATTTCAGTGACAGAATCTACAATTCTGTAAGATTTCAGGTAATTAGGGATGAGGACAAAGTTCTGAATGGGGAGAAGGTTGATTTTAATATGAAAAGATTGGGTTTAAGTAGATTGGAAGCAGCTACCTGCAGGAAACTTTACATCAGAGCAGAGGGAGACATTAAAATAGTGAGTCCAGGGTCAACATGTTCCTGCAAAGATAAAGGTGAGGGGTGAGGCCAACAAGTCCAGAGGACTCTGGATATACAAAGTTTGGAAAAGGCAGAAAAGGAAGCTTAAAGCAGGTACTGAACTCTGAAAACACTGGATGTCCTCCGAGTACCTAAAATACAAGGGGTCTCAAAAAGAGGAAACTAGGAGAACAAAGAGGGGACAAGAAAATACACATAGTTAATAAAAAGGAAAATCCAGGGAAATTTTATGGAAACCAGGGATGGGAACTGTGATAAATGTCAATGAGTTAGAATATAGAAGATGAAAGAATTTGTGCATTTATCAAGCTTGATAGTGGCTAAATCCCCAGGCCCAGATAAAATTTATGTGTGCCGAGGGAGGGGAGTGTTGAGGCACTGACATTAACTTGCAAATACTTTCTGGCCACAGAAGGGGGTGAGGACTTAAAGGCAGATAATGTATTATCGTTATTCAAGAAATGTGGTTATGATAAACTGGGGAACTACAGGCCAGTAGGTCCAACATCAGTGATAGGGAAACTATAGGGAAAAGTTCTGAGAGACAAAATGAATCTCTTCTTGGCAGGTTTGATCAAGGATACTCAGCACAGCTTTGTAAAGGAATTGAATTGAATTGGATTGGATTGAATTTTTTGAGTGGGTGACTAGGTGTGCAGATGAGGACATGATGTAGTAAGTAAGCTTCACTTCAGGGTGTCTTACTCAACTGATTTGCTGCACATTTACCAGGTAAGATTTTTCTCTATCCATCCATGAAATACATTAACATAATTTAACTCAGTGATTCTTCATAGCCCTTCTCCTTGGACTTACTGAAACAGTTTCAGACTTACTTTCAGCCCTTATACTCTGGAAATTTCTTTCCAACTCTTAACCTGGAGACTTCTGTGGTATTGAAAAAATGTACTTTTGCTGTTATGACTTCAATTCTTCTGAACTCAACTTACTAGTGGTACTTAGCCATCTATTTCTATAGATTATAAAACTCAAATTTGTAAATATCCAGCAATTAACTTCCCAGGTCACTTAGCGTAAGTGATATAATTTCTCAGAAACATTCTTGATCCCTTCATGAGTGGGAACAGGCTCTCTCTATCATTACTTTTCTGACCCCCCTCATGATTTTGAACATTTCAATTAAATCTACTCTCAGTCTTCCCCTTGGCTCAGATCCATCCTTAATCTTGTGATATGATGGCCTCTCGTCATTTTGAAGGCTCCAATTGTACAGTTTGTAACAAGAGGAAAAATTCTCTCCATGTCCATTTTTTGAAATGTTTACATGATTTGAAACATTCCTATTTGGTTATCCCTCAGTTATATTCATTTCTTCGATGCAAACATAACAGACAGAATAGGTGAAACCATAATGTGTGTTTTTATTTGAAAGGAATATTTTGATTTACTGGGAGGTGAAATTTATTGCAAATCTGATGTCTATTCTGCTGTTTCAGACTGTCTAACAAATCATAGGACTGGTCCATTGCATCTTGAAGAAGCATGTAGTCATTGACAGCAGTTTAAGATGCAGCCGCTTAACGGTGGATATCATCACAACATCTCCTCAGTGATAAAGTGGTATAATTGATTCACCACTGTCACGTAAAAGGGTGAATTATTGTCTTATTAATGATAATTGCCACTGGTGGTTCCCTGATTTGACTAACCCTGATGTGACTTGAACCCAGATCTTCTTGAAGTAGAGACACTCCCATTGGCCCACAACAAAGTCCGACACTTTGAACAGGACAGAATCAAATACAGCTCAATGTCAATGTCACTTAACTAACCAAGACTAGAATACTGGTTGCCCATGACAACCCACACCTCTCCCCACCCCCCACTTTACATCCCAATAAGTGCTGAAGCCAGAAGCAGTTGAATGCAAAAGCACTGAAGAAGCTACAAAGAAAGATTGACATGGATTACGGCAGGTCTGAGTGGTTCACTAGGAGATGCCATGAGGGAAAATTGTTGGAACAAAACCACCTGTTGAAGCAGTGAAAAAAGACAGGAAGATGATTGTTGGTCAGCAGTTGTACCAAAAAGTGAAGATTCGGTATGATTCATTCAAATCCAAGTGACTGTCAACAGAGAGGGGAAGCAATGGTCCAGTGATGCTATCAGCAGGCTATTAATCTAGAGACCCAGGTAATGTTTTATGGGCTGGAGTTCAAATCCTACCATGGCAGAGTTTCATTTTTCAAAAAAAGAAAATCTGGAATTAACTGTCTCATGACATCCATGACCTCTCGGGAGGGAGATCTACCGTCCTAACATATTCTGGTCCACAAGTGACTCCAGGCCCACAGCAAGATGGGTGACTGAATTGCCCTCTGAAAAATTAGGGATAGACAATGAATACTGGCTCAGCCAATGAAAATTGGATTCCATTAATGCATGCTAAAAACAAAGAGTCCCTAGAAAGTGACAAGACCAAACTCATATTGTCCTCAGGATTCAGGAATATCTGATGATGAGCAATACGATTGACTGCTCTGAGTGTGAAAATCTTCAGGAGGATTGTGGAGAGGACAGCTTACAATCACAAGACCCAAAGCTAGATAATGCAGCAGAGACAAGGAATAAAATATCTTGGCAAAACTATAACAGATAAGCAAAATGAAAGCCTTTTAAAAACAAAGCTTCATGGAGAGGATTTAAGGAGAAGAAAGACTGTACAAACTCCAGCACTTTACCCCAGAATTGGGAAAGCTGACTGATGGAAATGTTGAAAGTTATGAGGTATTTGATGTGATCAACAAACAGGAAATGTGGAGGGACCTGAAACCAGGAGCCATAAATATAATAGTCACCACCAAACCTGCAAGGGATTCAGAAGAGGCTTCCCACCACAAGGAGTGGTTAGAATGTGGAACCTGCTGATACGCCAAGTGGTTGACGCAGTGACCATTGTTGTGTTTAAGGGGAAGCTTGACTGAATCTTGAGGGAGGAAGCAACAGAGGAAAATGCTGACAAAGTGAGAAAAAGAAGGTTGAGGAGGAACATGTGCAGAACATGATCACTGGGAAAAACCAACTGAACAGATGGCCTGCTTCTGTAAATCCCAAATACATGGGACTTCATTTGCTGCTCAGACTACTTCACAGGCACTGCTGTATTTTTTAATTCATTCATGGGATAGGGGAGTCATGAGTAAACCCAGCAATCATTGCCTGTCCCTAACTGCTCTTGAGAAGGTATTGGGGAGCTGACTACAGGCATGATGTTGGAACTCTCACTGATTTTTCATTATTTTTATTTTATTTTATCAATTTTGTTGTGGAACTGAGAACTGTGAGCCATACATTACAATAAAGTTTTGGTTTCTTCGTGTGGTTGAGAGTCAATTACAGGTTGATTCTTGGTTGAAACAATCCCATAGAAACTTCAACACTGGAGTGGGTAGTCCATTTAAACAGATAGCAGATGTTGACCATAAACAAGGTCAGTACTTGGGAATTGGTTCCAGCAAATCTAGGAGAAATATTTTACTCAAGCAGGTGGCAGATGTTGAATGGGAACTGGAACCTTGTGGCGAGATGGTCAGTCTGTCAGGGAGAAACCACAGTTTTGAACTGGGTTTGGAGAAAAGGAGTGTGGCTGTTGATACAACCGCATGAAGAATTAAAGCTCTATGCCTAATCTTCCACTGTCAGGTATTGGCAGTTCAGAGAATAGGAACTAAGTTCTAAGTATTACTGATTTCCTTTGAGTCAGCTGAAAATTTGGCCCTGATTTACAGATGCAGAATAGGAAACTGAGAAACAATCATCCCTGGAACAAAGTATTATGAAATACATGCAATTAATCTGTTATATTATTTTATTTATCCCTTAACTGTGTTTCTTTATCTGTCTGCATTTTGTAGACACCAACTAGATTACTTTGTCATATATTTTTTTTCCATGCTAAAGTTCTTGTATTGTTAATAAATTGCTAAGCATTTTGTTTAAGCTACAATCCAGAATCAATTTGATTCTGAGAGGCTTTTGTTGGGATCCATTATTAAGGTTAGGTAGTGTAAGAAACTTTATTGTTAGGTAGTGCTCACGTAAGGTAGTATTAGCAAGTCTGGAACTTGTTAGCTTCACTAGACAACAGTAAGCCATTATGTTACACTAAGAACAGACTGAAAAGCTGATGGCATAGCCTGAAGAGGCCCCAGGGAGGGTGAGAGATAACAGGACATTAGAGCCGTGTCTAGATGCACGTAGCTCAAACTGAGGTAATAGAACGTTATCAGGTGAGACCCAATCACATACGAAAATTCTGCTTTTTACCAAATAATGATGTAACTCTGGAATGTGAGAGAACAAAAGGATAGACAAATTTAAAAAATAGTCAGAACGCCTTCTCCAGCAAGCCTGATACCTTGCTGTAACTCGATTCTCTCGCGAATAAAGCAGTCTGTTTCTTAGAATCTGACCCGGTGTCTCATTCCTCCGAAACGAACACGGGGACGGTAGAACCGTCTTAACACTTTGAAGGCAAATGGAACTGAAAAAAATTGGAGATGGAATTCCAAAGTCAGAAAAAGGGAAAAAAGGAAGGAAAAAAACTAAAGAATTTCAAAGAACATTAAAACTTACATCATTAAAATGAGAGTGGCAGGAGAAAGAAACATAATGTAAGGACAAAATGATGCAGCTTTGGCAAGTTAATCCAGAAGTTTGGAAGAGACTGGAAGAGAAAGGTTGAGTTGTCACTCCCAGTTCAGTCAGGAGATGTTTCAGGTTGTGCAGGCATTTGTCAAACTTTGAAGAGAAGGATGTGGAATCAGTTTTTGTGTTGTTTGAGATGACAGCAATACACATAAGATAACCAAAAGCTGAACTGAACTTGCCCTTTCAAAATAAATTAACTAGTAAAGTACAAGAGATTTCGACATTCCTGTCACAGGAATAGTCTAGAAATTACAATGAGGCAAAAAGGGTTGTTCAAATTGAATATGAGTTTGTCCCAATAATCTGCAGCCAAAGGTTTTGTAATGTATGGAAGCAGCCTGGACAAACTTATATTGAGTTTGAGAGAGTTAAATAAAATAAGAGAATTAAAGCTGTGAATACTTCCAATGCTCTCAAGAGGATTATTCTTTTGAATGAATTTAAGATTTCCTTATCTTCAGTTATCTGAACTGATTCACAAGACCAAAGGGTAGTAAGTACAAGACAAGCTGCTACAATGGCTGATGGTTATGAATTGATCCACTGTTTTTCTGTCACCCCCAGAAATTTGAGAAAAATAAAAAAGTGGGAAAGTAAAATCAAGGTAGATAACCAGAATAGAGAATAAACAGTAGGGAATGCCCTAAGAACTCCTCCACAGATTAAGAAGGAAATTGATGAGAGTGGAGGTGTGGTTCGGAAGCTTTAAATGTTGCTATTTGACTAAATTCGGCCAAGTGTGTTCAGGACATTGGAAGTTGCAAGGAAAACCCATAAGACTTATAGGAGTTACTAAAAAGGAGTTGGCAAGAGAACACAAAAAGATATACAACTTTATTTATAAGTAAAAAGGTTGTATGTTACGACACGGGGTCAACCCCTCTGCCAATTTAAACCTAACACACAGAGAAGCTCACCTCGTGCCTTAATTTGTTTCATTTCAAACAGCAAAGAACTATCCCAGAGGTCACTATGCAAAGTAAAAATTAACAATTTTATTCTTTAAGTCCAAAAAAGAACATTAAACAACTATTTACAACTCATTTCTCTTAAACCTATCTCTTACCTCCCACTCAACACTACTGGTCCAATAAAAACCCTGATTAAGATTGACAAAAAAAAAAATCAATTTTCAAAACTAGCCAGCTGTTGAATCTTCTCTTTGTACCCTTCTCTGCAGATTTCCCTCTCTCGTGTTTCCTCAGTGTTCTGCTTCATGGATCTTTCATATGAACAGGTACCCTTCACAGAGCTATTTATACTTGTTGGTGCTTGGCAGTTCTCCCCCTAACTGTTCAATATGTCCAGTCTTCTACCCAAAACATTAGATCATTTCATTGGTTTGATGTCATCCCAAAGAGTAAAATTCAAATTCAATTAGATTTTGGTATCTGGAGCACAGTTTAAACTGATTGGCTGAATTTGAATTTGTTTTTTGTTCCATTGCAAGTCAATTTCAGCTATTTGTTACCTTGTTCAGGACACTCTGTGCTTTCAGTCCTTGCTAGCTTTCTCTCTCTCTCTTAAAGGTACAATACACACCTACACCTTCATAACATGTATCTATAACTATAACAAAAAGGCCAGATTCCGTCATTAGTCAAGAAATGTGTTAGGTAGATGAGAGATCTGCAGGAATTTTGTGAAAAGGAAAGATGACTCCTTTATCTTCAGTTGAGGTAGCTAAACCCATAACCATGCTATGGGATATTGGGACAACTCAATAGAGAAATCATTGATTTTACTCCAGAGATTTTGATTAGAACTCAGGTAATAATAAATGGTATTGGTGAAGAATATATAAATTAAAACTGGAATATGCTTTATTAGGAGAAGTAATTGTTGGAATAGTAAAGATATTCATGATTGAAGGAATAGACTTGTTTCAGAGAATGGACGAAAGATAATAGTTTCACCCATAATTATAGATTGCTCAAAAGAAGTTCAAGAGATGGAACAAGTCCCTGGTATTTTTCCTTCATGTGAGGTAACCAGAATCCGCCAATACACCACAAGCAAGTGATTAGATTAGATTCCCTACAGTATGGGAACAGGCCCTTCAGCCCAACAAGTCCACACCAACCCTCTGAAGTGTAACCCACTTACACCCATTCCCCCTAACCTGTATTTACCCCTAACTAATGCACCTACCACTATGGGCAATTTAACATGGCCAATTCATCTAACCTGCACATCTTTGCACTTTGGGAGGAAACCGGAGCACCTGGAAGAAATCCACACAGACATGGTGAGAATGCGCAAACTCCACATGAACAGTTACTCAAGGCAGAAATTGAACCCGATTCCTTGGCGCTGTGAGGCAGCAGTGCTAACCACTGAGCCACCGTGCCGTCCTAAAATAGCCCAAAGTTTCTTTTAGATTAGATTCCCTATAGTGCAGAAATAGGCCCTTTGGCCCAACAAGTCCACAATGGCCGTCCGAAGACTAACCCATCCAGCCTCATTCTCCCCTGACTAATGTACTATGGGCAATTTAGCATGGTCAATTCACCTAACCTGCACATTTTTGGACCATGGGAGGAAACCCATGCAGACAAGAGGAGAATGTGCAAATTCCACCCAAACAGTCGCATGAGGCTGGGATTGAACCTGGGTTCCTGGCGCTGTTGGGCAGCAGTGCTAACCACTGAGCCACCATGCCACTTGTTAAAGTGAAGGGAAAGCTAAACCATTCCTGAGAGGTGAAAATATTCCAAGTGGCGTGTTTAATATGACTCTAATTACAACACAAAAAAGCAGATCCTAAATTAAATAAGTAAGCACAGTCAATTCATACTGAGGCAGATGCTGAAGGAGTTTTGGAGTGCTACTATCTTAAAATCGAAGTACTGATGGGGAAGTGGAAACCACAGTTGTATGTTAGATAGTGACAGATAGCGTAGGGAGATTTTTGTGAGTCATACATAAACTTCCCATGGCAGACCATGTGGGGATTTCAAAAACTCATGTGTCAATAAGGAATATTTTATCTGGCCAAGGTTGCATAAAAGATGTGGTGCAGCTTTATAAGTTGTGTCAAGTTGGAGGTAAAACTCAACAGATGATTAAACCAGCACCCTAATTCCTCTATCAGGTTTTGAAGAACCATTCAAGCATGTCTGAATGGATTGTACAGAAACATGACCTGAAACCAAAGCCTGAAATGAATGTTTCTTTGCCATTCTGAATATGACTGCTATTTTTACAGAAGCTATTCCTCTAAAGCAATCAAAGTTAAAGTGGTAGTGAAAAAAATCTCAGTTTTTCACTCATTATAGTCTACCAATGGATGGACAGTATAATCAAAGATCATATTTTGTGTCAAAGCTTTGTCAAAGTATAATCAGTAGTTTAGGGATTAAATAACTAAAATAAACAGCATACCATCCACAAATCCAAGGTGATTTGGAGAGATATCATCAGAATCTCAAAATCATAATCAAAGCCTATTGTTATGAATGTCCAAGGACTGGAAGAAAGGTTTTGATTTTCTCTTATTTACAACCAGAGATTCTGCAGATGAATCTATTTGCTTCAGCCAATTCAAATATGTATATAACCATGAATTGAGAGAACCATTAAATCTGATCAGAGGTAAATTATTTGGCCAGAAGAATGAATCTTCAGCGTTACAGTACATGTAAACATTTCTGAAAAGGTTAACAGGTGCATGTACAGTTGCACAGGAACATCTAAAAACATCCTAAAACAAGGTGAGAAAGTGGGCAGATAAACATACAAAACAAAAGAATTTTCAAAGTGAAAGACTGTTAGAAGGTGAATCATTTAAAGTAGAATGCAGTGGTTCCCTAAAAAGGCATTAAATTAGTCAGGTAACATATTAATTTGAAACTCCTGATTATAGGAGTGGAATCTGTTGCGGCATCATAGAGAAGAAAATGTATCGATGTGTCGAGCAATGAATGCAATAGAAGAGGAAATTATAAAAAAAGATGAGCTGAGGAGAAAAGGACAATTCCCAAAGTGAACTTCCTCCTGTTAGATTAACACATATTCACAAATTTATATATTGTATTCTCATATCTGAATAAAGATCAGCAGAGGGATACAATAAGAGTGCTCAGAAAATACTAAGAAATTTGGAGAAATACACTAGGATGCACCATATTTACTGAACATGACATGGATGGAGGTAACTCTGACCCGATAAAATAGACATCAGATCAGTTAAACCTGGAGAAGCAGAGGAAAAGAACAGAGGCAATTCAATGCAAGTTGTAGAATCAGTTGTCAAACCAAGCTAGAGTAAGTGGAGTTCTCCTGCATTATTGGTTCCTCAACGATACAATTCAATTAGATTAAGTGTAGTCCGTACCAAAGATGGATTTATAGCATATTCTCAGACTAGAGGATTGCTCTGATAGGCTTGATAGCGCACTAGCATCTGATAAAATTGATTTGTTAGAAGGATTTTGACAAGTACCATTGACAAGAGCTAAGGAAATATCCGCTTTTGTCCCAACTAATGAATTGTACCAATGTTGGGTTATGCCATTTGGGTTGAAGTAAGCCCAGAAACATTTCAATAATTAATGAATAGAGATATAGCTGAAGCATCAAATCGTGTTGTTTACTTGGATGATGTTGTGAAGTACAGTACGACATGGAAATTTACAATAGTTCACAAAATATACAAAACTGATCAGCTGGGTTATTGTTAAATCGAGGAAAATGAGAATTTGCAAAAGCCAAGGTGACAGACTGGGAATGTTGTGGGACAAGAAGAATAGTCACACAGAACAGCAAAAGAAAAAACTTTCATTGACTTTCCGACACACAACACCACCTGAGAGAAAATGAGGTTCTTGGGCATGTGCAGATTTTTATCAAAAAATGTTTAGGACACTAACCATACCCTTGACTAAATTGCTACAAAAATTAAATGAGGATGAAATGGTCTACAGAATGATAGGCAGCCTTTGAAACATACTTTTTACACAGAACCATTCTTAATTGCACCAAATTTCAATAAACCGTTTCAATGAGCAGATGTTTGTGGTTTGTGGATTGGAGCAGTTCGCTTACAGGATGAAGAGACCGGAATGGAAAGGCATGTGGCTTATTTTACAAAGAAGTTGAACCACATCAGAAAAACTACTTAATGATAGAAAAAGAAGTATTGTAATCAAGTTCTTAGCACTTTGAAGTTTATGTTTGA
The DNA here is from genome assembly GCF_020745735.1 of Hemiscyllium ocellatum. Classification (NCBI taxonomy): domain Eukaryota; kingdom Metazoa; phylum Chordata; class Chondrichthyes; order Orectolobiformes; family Hemiscylliidae; genus Hemiscyllium; species Hemiscyllium ocellatum. The sequence continues at coordinate 7,217,259 of NC_083402.1, forward strand.
TATGGAAACAATGAAATGGTACTATTTTAACTGATCCTAATCCACTGACCCATGTAGAAAAATTAAAAATAACACTCCAAGGTTGTGTAGGTGGAACTTGTATTTGCAACTGTTTAAAATAGATATTGTACTTATTTCCTCCAGTCCTCCAGCACCTCTCCTATAGCCAGAGCACTGTATGAAACTGAAGGCCATTTTGTATGCTATTGACCCTGTGAGCCTATGATTCTGTGACTCAAAACTATCTGCCATTTCCGTGTTCTACTTTTCCAGCCTCTCTTCATTGCTGAACTGATCCATCCCAGGAACATCCTGATCAATCTTCTCCAGGACACTCACATTCTTCCTGTAGTGCCGTGACCAGAACTCTCACACTACTCCAGCTTTGACCCTCTGCATTTTACACATTCATTTCCCTTATTAACCTTGCCTACCTAATTTGTTGAGTCAATATGCAGATTAAAATCACCCATGACAATTGTCTTACCTCTCTTACACATCTCCACTATCTTTTGATTTATAATTTATCCTGCAGTGAGACAAATTTTCCACAGCCTATAAACAACCTTCACCAGTGATTTCTGTTCCTTTATATTCCTTATTCCACCCAAATCAATTTCACATCATGATCTATTGCACTTACATTGCTACTCACTACCAGACTAATACCTTCCTTTATTAACAATGTAACTCCACCTCCTTTCCCTTCGTGCCAAATTTTCTAGACAGATTAGGAGCCCAGAGTTAAAACTTCTATCAGCATTTTGTATTCAGGTGCTAATTTCTTCTACATCCTTCTATGTACATTTCCTCCCCCTTCCCATCATACTTTTATTGTCATTCACCTCTTCACTACCTGGTACTCTGTGCTCTCTCTTTTTTTTGATTGGTTGAAAGGGAACCTTGTAGATTATATAGGATTGAATGCACAGACATGATAGATAAAACAGAACTTTGTCATTAGCAGAGGGTTCAGTAACCAGGGAGTATAGATTTAAGGCAAGAGATAGATGATAAGAGGAGAGCTGAGCTGGTACATCTTCATGTAATGGTTAATAAGAGCCTGGCACTCACTGACTGAAAGAAAGGTTGATTTAGAACAACTGATATAACTTAAGCTTTAGTCTGATGTTCATTTGCAGTTCTATTTGCCTCTTGATAGTCTGCACCTCTGCTCTCTCATTATATAAAAAAAATTCCCTCCAATTGAATCCAACCTCCTACCCTCACCTCTAGCCCATTAATTAGTTTGAAGCTGTCAATAAGTTGGTGAAAATGCAATATGGACCAAGAGTGCCAAATGGGAGAAGTATAGTCAGATCTTTGTTCACTAGCACAGACATGATGGCCCAAATGACCTCCTTCTATGCTGAAAATGTCTAAGAGTCCATGAATCTTCACACTAGGAATATTTAATTGTCACTGGTTGACTGACTATTTAACACTCATCGTATTGAAAATATGGTAATGAGGCTGAAATAGACAAGATATAACTTTTGATGCTGAGTTTAGTTTGTAACTTCATAAAAATTTAGTGTATTCACACCGTTCAGTAAATCTTAATGGTCAGCTAACAGTAGGGTTTGGTTACATCAAGTAGTAAATTTTGCCTTTTTATGCTCTGTATTTGTGGCATTATTTGTAAGGAAGAAAGGCAAATACTTTTGTCTTATCATCATTCCTTCTCAGTCAGATCTGTCCCAGTACCTCTGAAACCTCTCTGAAACCTGAAGCCTGCAGTGTTCTGTATCTCCTCTCACTCTCTGGAAGGTCACATGAATTTCTGTGGGCTCTGTCCCACACGGAGCTCTGATGGGAATGTTTGGCAGCTTCAGGTAAATGATATTATTCTGCCTTAATTTTGTTTTAAAGCAAATGATTTCTCTTTGATGAAGAACCCATAGTGAAGGAAAAGGCACACCCTGCTGAACACGGAGCTAAATGCTAGACAGCAGATAAGTCATCAAGAAAGAGACAATTTACAAGATGAACAAAATGGATTTGAAAGGTCAGTATTAGAAAGTATTTACTGCAGCCCTGCATCGAGAGTAACAAGAGGACTGCAGAAAGACATAGAGAGACCTCATGATTCAATACTTTAGCATTTCACCCTTCTCACTTGCTTACTCTTGTCCTCCTGCAGAAAAATACAGAAGTTACTTGACTTCCTGTGCACTACCAAAGAAATGATGATCAATCTTACAAATTATAAATCAGAAATGGGAAGTGTCTGTGTCTGGTCAATAGCAGCTGAGGGAACGACAAAACTACTGTGAAACTGAAGCATCAACCACAGCAACTGTGGAGAAAAGGAGATTTTGTGTCAACTTCCAATCTAATTCTTAAAATCCTCATTGACAACATCAAACACCCCAAGAGCTGGAGCAGTGCAGGGTAAAGCTCTCTCTACATTGTCCCCATCCCCATCAAAAACTCCCACAAGAGGGACAGCACGGGGTTAGATTCAGCGTGAAGCTCTCTGGACACTGCTCCCATCAAACACTCCCAGGACAGGTACAGCACATGGTCAGGTAAGGAGATCAGCTCCTTCTATCTGGTAGCCCAGATCTCTCTCTTTTGCTGAATAGAGAGTGAATGAGACACAGATGATGGCTGCTGTCCTGGACCTTCTGCCTTGAACACATAGCATGGGGATAAAGGCTGATTCAGGATCACAGAGCTCTGGCTAGTTAGCCACTAATGTAGAAAGATGCAAGTTCAGTGAGTCTGGTTTGTATTAATATTACAGACACACACATATTTATTTGTTGTGCATTTAAAATCAAACATAGGATTTAACAGAATAAGAAAATCTACTGTTGCTGCTGCTGCCAATGTGTGGTCTGCATGTTATTTTTACAGTTCTCACAATTTCCTTCTCAGAGCCCCAACACTTTTTGTTTTGATTTGATTTGATTTGATTTATTACTGTCATGTGTAATGAGGTAGAGTGAAAAGTGTCATATTTTGTGTTTTACAGGCAGATCATACTGTACAAGTGCATCAGGGTAACAGAACAGAGTACAGGATACAATGTTACAGCTGCTGAGAAGGTGCAGAGAAAGATCAGCATCAACATTAAAGAGTTCCATTGAACAGTTTGATAACAGTGGGGAAGAAACTGTTCTCAAATCTGTTTGTATGTGTATACAAACTTTTAAAGCTTCTGCACAGCGGAAGAAGGTGGAAGAGAATATAACTGGGTTGGGAGGGGTCTTCGATAATGTTTGTTGTTTTTCTGATGCAGCCGGAAATATATTTAGAATCACTGATGGGAAGCTGGTTTGCGTGATGGACTGGGCTGTGTTCACAACTCTGTAGTTTCTTATGGTCTTGGGAAGAGCATTTGCCAAACCACTCTGTGATGCATCCAGATAGGATGCCAACTATGGTACATTTCTTAAAATTCGTAAGTCTTCATGGAAATGCCAAATTTCCTTAGCTTCCTGAGGAATTAGAGATTTTGCTGTACTTTCTTGACTGTAATGTCAATGTAGAAGCACCAGGACAGACCATTGGTGATCATAACTCCCAGGAACTTGATGTTCTTAATCATTTCCACCTCAGTGCTATTATTGCAGGCGGGGGTGTACCATCCACTCTGCTTCCAGAAGTCAATGACCAGCTCCTTGGTTTTGCTGATGTTGATAGAAAGATTGTTATCTTTACGCCATGCCTTTAAGTACCCTATCTCCTTGCTGTACTCCGCCTCAACATTGTTTGTGATCCAACCTACAACAAACCTGTAAATGTAGTTTCTGTGAGTTTGGCCACACAGTCATGTGTGTATAGGTGTACAGAAGAGGAGGCAGAGTACACAGCCTTGTGGGACACTGTGCTGAGGATTATCGTAGAGGAGGCGCTGTTGCCTATCCAAACTAATTGTGGTCGATGGATCAGGTAGTCAAGAATCCAGTTACAGAGTAGGGGAAGCAATGACCTAGGTGCCAGAGTTTGGAGATAAGATTTTTTGGAATTACAGTGTTGATGACTGAGAGTAGTCAATAAATAGGAACCTGACATAGGTAGCCTTGTCCAGATTTTATAGGTTTGAATATAGGGCCAGGGAGATGGCGTCTGCCATGGACCTGTTGCTCCGGTAGACAAATTTGCAAGGGATTGTGTGCAACAACTTGGTAGACTGGAGTTGATGTAAGTCATGACCAACCTTTGTAAAGTCAAAGCACTTTGTAATTATGGATGTCAGAGCTACAAGATGGTAATCATTGAAGCACACCGGATGATTTTTCTTTAGCACAAGAATGAAGGTGATTTTCTTAAAGTAGGCTAGGACTTCAAGTTATAGTAGGGAGAGGTTGAAGGTGTCTGTGAAAACTCCCACCAGTTGGTCCGCATAAGATCTGAGTTCACGACTGGGGACTCCATCTGGGCCGTTCGCTCTCTGTGGGTTCACCCATAAAAAGGCGAATCTAATGTCTCAGTCAGTGACTAAAGCTACAGGTGCATTCAGAGTTGATAGGATAGGTGATATCATTTCACTGCCCTTCTGTTCAAAGTGAGCATAGAATTCATTGAGCTCTTTGGGTAGAGATGTACTGTTGCCTGTAATAGTGTTTGACTTCACTTTGTGGTCCATTATGTCATGGAAATCTTGCCATAAACAATGAGTGTCCATGTGGTTAATGTGGGTCTCAAGCTTAGTTTGGAATTGTTTCTTGGTGTCCCTGATGATCCTTGAGAAGTTTGTACCTGGATTTCCTATGTAGGTCAGGGTCGCCTGACTTGAACACCTCAGTTTCTGGAATAGAGTAGTGCTGGAAAAGCACAGCAGTTCAGGCAGATTCCGAGGAGCAGGAAAATCGACGTTTCGGGCAAAAGCCCTTCATCAGGAATACCTCAGAACACCTCACACCTGGGCTTCAAAAGGGTGTGGAGCTCCCGGTTCATCCATGGTTTCCAGTTGGGAAATGTTCGGACTAACTTCTTCGGCATGTAATCGTCTACACACTTATTAATGAAATCTGTAAGAGTAGTGACATTCTCGTATAGGATAGTCACTGAGGTCTTGAAAATGGACCTTTCCATCGAATCTAAGCAGTCTCAGAGAAACCCTTCTGTTTTCTTCAACCAATACTCCACTGCTTTCTATACTGAGTCTTAACACTTCAATTTCTGCTTTAGGCCAGGAGGAAAAGCATAGCTTGTGGTCTGATTTTCCAAAATGCAAATGGAGAATGGAGAAGTTGGCAACTTGTGTGGTTGTGCAGCAGCGGTCAAGGCTGTTCAGCCCACAGGAGACGTGTTGGTGGAATTTTGGTTGCACACTCTTGAGGATGGCCTGGTTGAAATCGCAGGCTACAATGAATAAGTCTTTGGGGTATTCTGTCTCAAGATAGAGTTAATGTTTCTGGTCCAGAACTCATAAACACACACAGACACAAACAGCCAGAAACTAAACATTGATCTTTGGGTGGAGAGAAAACACAGAAAGCAGTTTCAATGGCTCCTCTTCACAGGATCTGCTGAGGTGATTATGGTGCTGATCAGAAAATTGTTTCTAAGTCTTCCTTCTCCAGATGTTGTCACTGGCTTACAAGAGATACAGGGTGCTTATAAACGATCTGACTGATTAACTAAAGGTCAGAGCATACTGCAACTGCTGAAGTTAAAAAAAACACATTTTCCTCAAAGTTAATGTCGCTTTTCCTACAGAGAACAGCTATGATCAAGTTGAGCTCTTGAACTGGTCTGATGCCTTCTCCCTATCTGGTTCACAAATCATTACTACTTAATCATGTAGTAGTTGGCAGCAAGAAGAATTTTGTCATTGTCCACAGACCAATCAGGTACTTGGGCTAGCATTTATTGCCCATCCTAATTGCACGGAGGGCAGTTAAGAGTCAAACACATTGCTGTGGGTCTGGAGTCACATGTAGGCCAGACCCAGTAAGTCTGGCAGGTATTAGTGAATAAAATTGGTTTTTCCAGCAATCGACAATGGTTCCATGGTCATCATTAGACTCTTAATTCCAGATTTGTAATGAACTCAGCTCCTATAACATTACCTGGGGCATTGGATGAGAAAACCAGTGATAATGCCATTAGGCCATTACCTTCCCTTGTCTGCCTGTATTTCCTTCCACTCCTGTCTGACCCAGCAGCTGTGTAAACAGTACTTATAATGAGTGTCAGGTTACTTGCTTTGAAAAGCATGCAGCAATCCTTCAGCAATCCTTGGCTTTCAAACAATTCTGATCCATTTTATTTCACAATTAAAACTACAGAAAGATAAAACAACACAGTGAAATTGTTTGCAGTGCTCTGGAGTTTGTAGGTCATGTGTATGCCAGATGTGGGCATTTACACTCCTTTTTTAGTTATGTAAAGAACCTTTTGCTTTATTTTTGGTTGCATGTCAGCCCCATATTCCTGATCGTTGGGCACTCGGTATGGAGAGGTGCGGGCAGGTTGGAGGATCTCCTCATGGTCTGCACCTGTGCCTAGCCCGACAGGTCCAGACAGTGGCTTTTGGAGGTGGTCATTTTGGACGACTGCCTGTCTTTCTTCCGTGGTTATGTCTGAGCCTGGGGGTCTTTGGACAGGGAGCACGCTGTGCCCAGATGTTGCTGTTGATATTTTTAGGGACAGGTAGTCACTGCTGAGGGGGAAGGGCATGGGGGTGGGGGGAAGTATTTCTCTGCTTCCAATTCTATTTTGATTTAATCCTGACCCTCCACATTTACTTCTTTTTCACATCAGCATTACCCTTACTGGCCGTTGCTTGTTACTGGTTCCCTGGCTACATGGGGTTTTCCTGGTGATGGAAATATTGAATAAAGTCATTTGCATATGGTGTCTTCACTGAGTCTCTGCCCTTGCACACACACAACATGGGTACTATGTGAATAAGTAAGCATGACTATTGTGCAGCAGTATCAGGATGAAATCTGAATGCTTACTCTTAATGTGGAGGAGCCGGTGCTGGCTGGGGTGGACAAAGTTAAAAATCACACAATACCAGGTTATAGTCCAACAGGTTTCTTTGGAAGTACAAGCCTTTGGAACTCTGCTCCTTTGTCAGGTAGCTAGTGGGGCAGGATCATAGGACACAGAATTTATTGTAAAAGATCAGTGTCAAACAACTCATGTGATGTATTGAACAAACCTAGCTTGCTATTAAATCTCTAACAACTTAGAATGGGTTGCAGGTTTCAGTTCATTAATATGTAAATCCCAGAATTTCTTTCAAGTCACATTCTCGAGATAACTTAAAGTTTTATAAAAAAAAGGTGACATTTCAGCTCAGGAAATGCATTAAAGGTATAAGGTTAGATTCTATCTGTATCCCAAACTTGAGTTCTGTTTCCAAAGCAGGAATTGATGAAATGTCACATGGACTGAGTGCTTACAGATTGTTTGCTTTTTGAACAAAATAGAATGTATCTGCAAATGTAAAACAGCACCCCAGAGACTGAGAACAGGACACAATGCTCAACTCATTAATTGCCAGTTCTGACATGCTACAGCAAGAAACTGTAATAACTTCCTCAGGAGACAGACACGGGATAGTACCCTTCATTGTCCAGTACTTCCTGAGAGTGGAGAAACTATGCCATATTCTTCTCAGCCTGCTACACATTATCGCTGAGGATGAGCACCTCACCAAGATCTTCCCTGTGCCTCCACTTCTCATTTTAGAATGACCACCAAACCTTAGATAGACCATTGTTCACAGCAATCTGCCCAACCTTCAGGACAACATCGACCACAACACTGTACGACCCTGTCGTGGCAACACTGCAAGATCTGTCAGAGTGTCAACATCAAGACTACTATTAAATGTGGTGACATCACCTACCACATGCACAGCAGGTACTCATGTGACTCAGCCAAAGTTGTCTATTTCACACCCTGCAGGCAAGGATGTCTTGAGACATGGTATATTAGCAAGACCAGGCAGACGCTCTGACAATGGATGAATGGACACCACATGACAGTCACTAGACAGAGATGTTCACTCACAGTCAATGAATAGTTCAGTGGTCAAGGACTTTTGGGATACACAACAATGTGGAGTCACCAAGCAGAAGCTGATAGTCAAGTTCGGTACCCATGAGGATGGCCTCAACTGGGATCTTGAGCTCAAGTCACACTACAGGTGACCTCACTACACTATACACTCTCACACACAAACTCACACACAAGCACACATACACACATACTCTTACACACAATCACACTCAAACATGCTCATTGACCATCTCTCATACACACCCTATCTCTCAGACAGACACACACATGCACACGCGCATACCCTCTCACAGGCATATACTCCATCACACTCATGCACACGCTCTATTAAGCATACACAAACACACACTCGCTCTCTCCCTCACTCCCACATACACATATACATACACACTCTCACTCTGTCTCTCGTTCACATGCACATAAGTCTAAGGGGTAAATTTGCATTTGCTCACAAAAGTTGCATAGGTTTCATCTGCTAGAAAGATGTAGAAATCAGAACTGATGATAATTATAATTTCAGTGGAGGGTATTTATAGGAAAGGGGCACATTTACACAATCAATTGAACATTTTATTCATTCATTCACAGAACATGGGTGTCACTGGCTAGGCCCACATTTACTGCCCACCCCTAATTGCCCGGAAGGTAATTAAGACTCAGACACATTGCTGTAGGTTTGGAATCATATGTAGGCCAGACTAGGTAAGAATGACAGTTTTGTTCCTGAAAGATGTTAGTGAATCGGATGAGTACTTTCTGACAATTGATAATGGATTTGTATTCATCCTTAGACCCTTAATTCCAGACATTTTTTGAATTCCAATTTTTGCCATCTTCTGTAGAATGATTAACATGCGGGATCCCTGAACGTTATCTGGTTCACTGGATTAACTGTCCAGAAATATTACTACTAGACCCTCACATGCTCCTCTTACCTCATTCTCTTTCTGACCATTATAAACATATTGGGAGAGACAGGTATCATCCAATGGGATAATGAAAGTATGTTTGCTTTCTGATTGCTGTAGGAAAAGCAACATCCCATGAAGATGGATGGGTTAGCTGACCAATGGCAGCAGCCGTTGGGTGAGGGCATGGGATTTGAAAGTCATGCAATCAAACCTCCATGATGTAACTGCCCAGCATTGGGGATACCAGGGACAAGGAAATCAATCTCCCAGCCCCAAATAGCACTTTCCAATAGATGGGTGAACTAAGCCAGGGGGGAGGTGGAGGGTGAGGGAAAATTAGAATTTGATTTGAAAGACTAACTGACTCACTTTCTGCTGAATCAGCAACTCAGAGAGTCCTGACAGCTTGAACTGAAGGAAAACAGTATGTTATTGAGAAGGATGAATTTTAAACATTAAAAAAATGCAAAATGGAAAATATAGAAAATATGTTGAAGAACATATTTATAGCTATTTGCCTTCTCTGCCCCTGGCCTCGCCTTTCCAACCCATTCAGTGTGACAGTAATTAGAAAAAAGGGAAACATTTATCTCAAATTCAGCTCCTTTTAGTGTGACGGTAATTGGGCACATCAAATGATATTGATCCAAGTCAAAGTTAATTGGCAAATAGTGTCACGCAGAGTCATACAGTACAGAAACAGGCTCAAATAATCTATTCTGACCATATTTCTTAAAATGAACTGCCACATTCTGTAAACCTTTCCCAGCCAAGTAACCATCCAAATATCATTTAAATGTATCCGACTCAACTACTTCCTCTGGCAACTTGTTCTGCACACGCAGCACCCCTTGTGTGAAAATGTTGTCCTTCAGGTCCCTTTTAAGGATTTCAACTCTCACCTTAACCTCTGCCCTCTAGTTTTGGCCTCCCCTACCCTGGGGAAAAGACCTTGGCTATTCACCCTATCCATAAAATCATAATTTTATAAACCACCACAAGGTCACTCCCTTGGCCTCCTGTGTTCCAGGGATAAAAGTCCTAGTCTCCTTCTAACTCAAACCTTCCAGGCTCAGACAAATCATTGTAAGTCTATTTTCCATCCCTTCTAATTTAATAACATCCTTCCTCCAGTAGGACAAATAGACTTGCATGCAGTACTCCAAATGTAATCTTGTACAACTGTAACACGACATCCCAATTCCTGTACTCAATGAACCGACTGATGCAGGCGAGTGTGTCAAATGCCTTCTTTCTCACCTGTCTAACTGCGACACCACTTTCAAGGAAATATGTACCTGGACTCCTGGGTCTTTCTATTCCATAATAATCTCCAGGGCCCTGCCATTAACTGTGTCAGTCCTGTGCTGGTTTGTCTAACCAAAATGCAAAACCTTGCATTTATTTGCATTAAACCCCAGCTGCCATTCCTTGGTGGAATGGCCCAGTTGATTAAGATCCCATTACACTCTTAGATAACCTTTTTCACTTTGCAATTACCACCAATTTTAGTGTCATCCGCAAACCTACTAACCATGCCTCCTATATTCTCATCCAAATTATTGATATAAGTGATGAGCAATAGTGGACCCAGCATTGATCCTTGTCACACACAGCTGGTCACAGGTGTCCTGTCTGAGCAACAACCCTCTACCACCAGTCTCTGTCTCCTATGTTCAAGTCAATTTTGTACCTCATTGGCTAGGTCTCCCTGAATCCCATGTGATCCAAACTGTCTAACAAATCTACCACAAGGAACATTGTTGAAAGTCCTGCTAATGTCAACATAGATGGTATATACTGTTCTGCCTTCATTTAGCTTCTTGGTCACCTCTTCAAAAAACTCAATCAAGTTTGTGAGACACCATTTCCCACAAACAAAGCCATGCTAACTATCCCGAATCAGTCCTTGACTTTCCAAATCCATGAAGATTATGTCAATCAGAATCCCCTCCAATAACTTACAAACTGCTGATGTTAGGCTCACTGGTGTGTAGTTCCCAAGCTTTTCTTTCAGCCTTTCTAAAACAATATCATGACATTAGCCACCCTTCTGTCTTCTAGTACCTCTCTACAGCTGTTGATTTTATAAATATTTGTGTTTGGGGGCCCGTAATTTCTTCTTTATGTTCCCACAATGTCCCTGAATTCATTTGATTTGGTTACAGGGATTTATCAACCTTTATGCATTGTTTGCTTTATGCATTATTGAGTTCCAGCACCTCCTCTTCTATAATGTGGACTCTTTTCAACATCACTATTAATTTCCTCAAGTTCTCGAACTTCCCTGTCTTTCACCATGGTAAATACAAATGTAAAATATTCCTTTAAGATTGTACCCATCTCCTGTGGTTCCAGAGACAGCCTTGTTGGCATTTAAGTGGCCCTTTTCTTCTCTTAGTTATTCTTTTAACAGTAATATACTGATAGAATATCTTTGGATTCTCCTATACCTGATCTGCCAAAGCTATCTCATGTCCACTTTTATCCTTCCTAATTTCCCTCTTAAGTATACTCCAACCCCCCCTATACTCCTCAAGGTTTCACTTGATCCCAGCTGACTAGACCTGACATATGCCTGCTTTGTTCTCTTGACCAGAGCCTCAATATCTTTAGTCATCTAGTGTTTTTCATGCAAAGAGTGGTGAGTGCTAGGAATGTGTTGCCAGAGGAGGTGGTGGAAGCAGGCACAAGAGCAGAATTCCAGAAACACCTGGATGAACACATGAACAGGAAAGGAATAAAAGGATACAGATTCTGTAAGTGAAGGCAGTTTTAGTATGGAAGGGCAAAATGCATCAGTGCAGGGTTGGAGGGCTGAAGGGTCTGTTTCTGTGCTGTATTGTTCTTTGATCTTTGTTGCCTACTCCTGCCAGTCTTGCCCTTCATATTAACAGGAACATACTGGCTCTGAACTCTCGCTATCTAACTTTTGAAAGTCTCCCACTTGCCTGACATCTCTTTACCTATGAAAAGCCTCAGTCAATCACTTTTGAAAGTACCTGTCTAATACCATCAAAATTGGCCTTGCTCCAAGTTAGAACTTTAACTTGTGGACCATGCCCATCCTTTTCCATTACTATTTTAAAACTCATAGAATTATGAGTGGTGGTCTCAAAGTGCTCCCCCAATAACACTTCAGTCATTTGACCTGCCTTATTTCTGAAGAGGAGGGTGGGGTTTTCCCCTTCTCCATTAGGGCTATCTACATATTGATTGAGAACATTTTCCTGAAATTCCTTTCCATCCAAGTCCTTGATACTAGCACAGTACCAGCCTATGACTAGAGTGTTAAAATCCCCTATTATTTCAACCATATGATAGGGACTGATTTGGGAAATTTTATATTAAGAAATAAAAGCCCAAACAGATGAATAAAACAGAAATGATTTATTCAACAAGTTGACTGAGTTTTTTTTTAAAAGTGAGATTACACTGATGAGAGAAACGTGATTGGTGTTGTGCTTGTGAAGCTAGATAGTCAAGGGACAAATAGCTTAAGTCATAGAATTTTACATAGAAGGAGGCCATTTGACATATTGTGTCTGTACTGGCTCATGAATGAATCTCCCATCCAGTCCCATTCTCCAGCCTTAATTCCGGAGCCCTCTAAATTCACCACATTTAAATAAATCATGCTCTTTTTGAAACCTCCTCAGGAATCTGTTTCCACCATTCTCCCACACAACCTTTTACAAATTCTAAGACCTCTCAGACTTAAGAAGTTTCTCTTCATCTCAATCCTAGCTCAGTTAATGATACTCTTGAAATTGTGACCCCTTGTTACTGACAGACCAATTAGTGGAAACAGAATATCATTCTTTATCCTGTCAGAATTGCTCATAATTTTGAACACTTCAGTCAGGACAACTCTTAATCTTCACTGCTCCAAGGAGAATAAGCCCTTAGAGCCAAGATACTTCAATGCTAAACAAATACACTTTTTGATTAATACTAGCCCCATTGGGGTATTTTTCATACTGGATCAACAATTGTGTAATAGCTTCATCCCACCATCCCCAGACAGATGAAAGACAGCCAAAGGGGTGCCAAGGTGGAATGGTTCTCAGGGACTTTATCCCAATTGTTGTGTTAAGCATTAGCTAGTTTAGCTGGCATGCATCACACAGCCCACATACATCCCATGCACATATTAGAATTGATATGAAAGTGCTAGTTTTGGACTGGGGTAAGTAAAGTCAGAATTCAGATGACACAACAGATTATGGGCTAGTAAATCTATTTGAAATTACAAGCTTTCGGAGCACGGCCTCTTCATCAGGTGAAGTGAGAGAGAAACACTCAGGCCCAGAATTTATTAATTAGAGAGATCAAAACATCATATACATAATATGAGTGGAGTGTTGGCAGGTTAAATATTAGGTCTAGAGGTGATCACGAGTGTCAGGTGGTGCAAATAAAGTGCCAACAATTGAATAACAAGTGAAGGGATGATCTACAATCTGATTAATTGATGCAGAGAGATAATTACAACAAATTATAAATAAGGTGGTGCTGGAGACAAACCAAGTCTGAAAAAGCATTATAGATATAAGAATCACAGGTCTAACCAAAGTAACAAGTATTCCAAAACTTTACAAACTAATTAAGAAAGAGAGATGATGACAAGTTAGTAAGGTGATGGTATCAAAACAGGACAGTAAGGGAAATTTTACAGATACAGAACAGTGCCGTGGGATCACACATAGCACGACATGAACCCAAGATCATAGGTATAGAACTTAGCTTTCAGTTTCTGCTTGGTGATTCTGTATTATTGTGTATCTCGAAGGCCACCTTGGGGGATGCTTATCCAAAGATCAAAGACTGAATGTTCTTTGACTGACGGTGTTCCCCGAATTGGAGGGAACATTTCTCTATAGTGATTGTTGTGAGATGTCCATTCATCCATTGTTGTAACGTTTGCATGGTCTTGCCAATATACCATGCCTTGGGGCATCCTTGCCTGCAGCATATGAGGTAGGCAACATTAGCTGAGTCGCATGAGTATCTGCCATGTAGGTGCTGAGTGGTGTCCCCACATGTGATGATAGGATCCATGTTGATGATCTGACATGTCTTGCAGAGTGTGCCGCGGCAGGGGTGTGTGACGTTGTGGTTGATGTTGGCCTGAAGGCTGGGTAGTTTGTTGCGAATGATGGTCTGTTTAAGGTTCGGTGGTTGTTTGAAGGCGAGAAAAGGAGGCATAGAGATGATCTTGGAAAGATGTTCATCATCATTGATAAGATGTTGAAGGCTACAAAAAAAAGGGCATAGTTTCTCCACTCTGGAAAGTACTGGACAATGAAATTCATATTCTGTTCTGTCTGTTGAGAAGGTTGTTGCTCCACTCACACTATTTGTTTGATCTTTTGATATCTCTGATTGTAAATATTGTGCCAGAGTGCTTCTATCTCACTTCAATTGATGAAGAGGCAGTGCTCCAAAGCCTTGTGATTTCTCATAAACCTGTTGGATTATAATTTATGTGCAATACACCTTCCGACTGTATTAGAATTAGAATTAGATTTTATTGTCATGTGTCCTTAAGTGCAGTGAAAAGTGTGCAAAGTGATCATTCCCAGAACCATCTTACGTGCAAAGGTACCCAGGTACAAAATCTCAGGTATAAAGTGGAAAAATAAAAAAATAAATTTCAACATTACATTCCTTTTTAATATATGGTAGAAAAATAAAGGAATATAGTTAAAAGTTTAACTTTATGATTCTTATTTTATTATAAGTAGAAAATGAAGAAATAAAATGAAAAGTTCAACTTTACGGTTTCCTTAAAGTGCTTAGCCATCTCACACTAACCCATGTCCTCTGTCAACCCCCAATCGTTCCTCATATACTGTTTGTGACCCCTCACACCTTCCCACAGTTTCCATGGCCTTTTACATCCTCAACAGCAACTTGCTGGCAACTCATCTCCATTGCTTCTTATAGCTGTTCGTGTGAATTAATGACCCTGTCCCTTCCCACACATCCCTGTCATCCCTTATGGCATCTGTGCCAATTCATGCTTTCCAATCACCATCCTTTGCCCTTTTTAAGGGTTATGGGGAAAAGGCAAGAAAATGACGTTGAGGTTTATCAGATCAGCTGTCATCTTGTTGAATAACCGAACAGACTTCATAGAGTCATACAGCATGAAACAGACCCTTCAATCCAATCAGCCATGGTAACCAATTTTCCCAAAATAAATTCATCCCACTTGCCTACGTTTGGCCCATATCCCTCCAAACCTTTTCTGTTCATGAACCTGTGGGACTGAAAAAGGCACAGCAGATCGGGCAGTATTTGAGGATCAAGACAGTCGACATTTTGAGCATAACTCCTCATAAGGACTGGGTTAGTCCAGTCAGGACTAGTCCAGTTAGGTCATGATGAAAGGTTATGCCCAAAACATCAGCTCTCTTGCTCCTCAGATGCTGTCTGACCTGCTGTGCTTTTTCCAGTGCTACAATTTATTGACTCTGACTTCTCCAACATCTGCAGTCCTCACTATTGCCTATTCATGTACCTGTCCAAACATCTTTTAAATGTTGTAACTGCACCTACATCTCTCACTTTCTCTGACATTTTATTCCAGAAACGAACTATCGTCTGTGAAAAAGTTGTTCTTCAGGTCTATTTTAAATCTTTCTGCTTTCACCTTTAGATGTGTCCCCAGTTTTGAACTCCCCCACTCAAGGGAAAATAACTTTGCTCTTCACCTTATCTATGCCCGTCATGATTTCAAGGGGTTAGCGTATAAAGTTTCAGAATTTTCACTGTAATGGTACAGTGGCTCGGTGTTTAGCACTGCTGTACCACAGTATCAAGAACCTGGGTTCAACTCCAGCCTCGTGTGAGTGTCTGTGTGGAGTTTGCATGTTCTTCCTGTGTCTGCATGAGTTTCTTGCAAGTGCTGTGGCTTCCTCCCACAGTCTAAATTTGCGCTGTTTAGGTGGACTAGCCATGGTAAATGTGGGGTTATGGTAAAAGGGTGTAAGTTCTGGAATGCTGTTTGGAGTGTTGGCATAGATTCCATAGGCTGAATGACTGGCTTCTGCACTGTAGGGTTTCTATGATTCTGAGAACTGTCCAAATTGCTGTTGAGACTACATCTGGAGTACTTTAAGCAGTTTTGATCCTCTTATGTAAGGAAAAATATAATTACATTGGAGGCAGTTCAGAGAAGGTTCACAAGAATGATCCCGATTTGGAGGGGTTGTTTTTTGAGCAAAGTTAAACACATTGGGTCTCTGAAGAATAAGAGGTGATCCCATTGAAACATGTAGGGCTTGGCAGGGTAAATGCTGAGAGGATGTTTCCTGTCATTAGGGAGCCTGAAACAAAATCATTGATTAGTTGGGAGTCGAGGAAACTGGAGAAAGGGTAGGAAAGTGGACGTAAGGAATGTCAGATCAGATCTGATTGAATTGTGGAGCACGCTCGAGGGTCCGAACAGCCTAAACTTGCTCCTGTTTCTTATGGTCTGAATCCTTTCAATTTTTTTACAGGATTTGACAGGATAAATACAGGGAGGTGCTCCCACTGACCAGAGAATGCAGAACCAGGGTCACAGTCTAAGGACAGAGAGGGTTTTCGGTTCATCACCCAGAGAAACATGATACTGTGCAATTCTCTGCCACAATAAACAACAACAGGAGAGCCACAACACTGAATGTTTTCAAGAAAAACTTGGATACCGTGTTTGTTCTAAAGGGATCAAAGAGTTTGAGGAGAAACTGTGAGAATATTCCTGAGTTGGATGATCAGTTGTAATCTTATTGAAGGTCGGAAATCCAAACAGAGAGATCTGTAACCACACTGGCAGGCAACATAGTGGGACAGAAAACGTCATTCAAAACGATCAGGGCGGGCTGAGTTGGACACTCTGCCAAAACAGATTCTGCTCAAAATACGAACTAGAGCAGAACAAAGCTCATCGAAATTGAAATAACTCAGTTCTGAGGAAAGGTCCCTGGATTTTGTTTTCTCTTTCCTGATGCTGTGTTTCTCCAGCACACTCTTTTTGTTTCAGAACAAAAAGTATGTTGGCATAGACTAATTGAAAGAGATTAGTTGCCAAATTTGGCGAACAGCTGCATACATGCAGAGCGCAGCATTTTCCATCCTTTCTCAATCTGCGGTTTCTCTCTCCATCCATTTCCTGATTCAGACGCGGATACCTAAGTGCAGCTGTGTTATGGCTACCGCATTACCCATAATGCCATTTGAGAAGGAATCCATTCTATCTGCAGTCGCAGGTTCGCGGGTGATCAGCGCATGCTCCAACCCGACTGGGAGCATTGCTCTTCTGCAAATGTGTTGCTGGTCAAAGCACAGCAGGCCAGGCAGCATCTCAGGAATAGAGAATTCGACGTTTCGAGCATAAGCTCTTCATGCAGCGCAGAAATCAATCAGTGCAACCAATGGGAGTGAATGAGGGGCGGGGCTGAGCCTGCAGCTTTCTCATAAGGTTCAGTGACTGTCTCAAATTAAAATAGAAACGTGGAGCATGCTCCAGGGTCCGAACAGCGTATACCTACTCCTGTTTCTTATGGTCTGAATTCTTTAAAATTTTAACAGGATTCGACAGGATAAATGCAGGGGAGACGCTCCCAATGACCAGAGAGAACAGAACCAGGGGTCACAGTCTAATGACAGATCGAATTTTGGAAATTTTGAGGAAAGGTCATCAGATCCAAAATGTTAACTGAGTCCTCTTCACACCGATGCCCAGCAGAACCTGCTGGCCTTGTCCAGCAGCTTTTTGATTCTGATTTACAGAATCAGTCGGTCTTTCTGTTTTTAAGAGTCTGCCTCATTGGGAAGCCAGTGTATTGCAAATCCAGGGAACCGACGGAATCGAATCATCTCCTCATCTTCACCTGGGATTTTCTCTCCATTCTTTAAAAACCTACCTCTGTGGGCAACAGCCATCCAAACCATTTCTCCCTGGGTAGAAAAAAATAATCCTCAAAACAGTTCAACCCCTCTCTGCTCTGAGGAGAACAATCCCAGCTTCTCTAGTCTCTCCATTGAACTGAAAGCCCGCTCCACCACCCCGCCCCCCCATACACCACCCTGAGCTCAGACGACCACAAAAACTCCACACATTGCCCACAGGGGAGTTCTCCTGATGCAGAGCGATCAACGTTCGTTCTAAAACTAGCCACCAAAAGAACTATTTAACAGTCCAAATTTAGATTATTGTATGTGGAATCTTGCTGTGCGTTAACCCGTGTCATGACATTCGCAGCTTGGATTCACATTACATGTTTCCTCAAGAAATGTTAAACATCCAATCAGAGAGGGTGACAAACATAAGAGCGAGGTGGAGGCGTTTGGCAAAGGAATTTGAGAGCTTCACACCAAGGCATGGATGCCACAATGCGGTAAGTAAAATCTGGGAGGCTAAAAAGGCCAGAATGAGGGGCTCAGGTCATGGAAAATGGTATGATTGTAGGTGATAAATGTAGGGATGCGCAGGGCCACCAAAAGAGTTAATAGCAAGAAAACGTCACCGGACCCGAAATGTTAACTCTGATTTCTCTGCACAGATGCTGCCAGCAACTTCTATTTTTTTTTGAGAGTTACTAACAAAAACGCTAGTTTTAAATCTGAGGCATCACTTGCCCAAAAGCCAAGGTCTGTCAGTGAAGACCAGAGTGATGGATGAAGGAAACTTAGTGCGACACACAAGCAACTGAGTTGTGGATGACCACATGATTACAGAGGTGAGCAGGACCAAAAATATATTGGATCAAAAGTTGAAAGAAACATGGTCATGGATGAGTTTTTAGCAGAAGATGAGCTGGGGTGAGGTGGAAACAGAGAACATTTTGGAGTTTGAACTTTCTGATACTAATTATTGCGTGGAAATGTGGATATGACAATTTATTGACGAAGGAATGCAAAGGTACGGTGATGAGGTAGAGCTGGGTGTTATCAGTGAATATGTGAAGACCAATACGGCTTATTTAGATGGTGTCACTCAGTGGCAATATGTAGATTAGATGTTGGAAAGGCCAAGGATGGAACACTGAGGGAAACCAAGTGCAAGAACTTTGGAGAGGAAAGAGAGGGTAGAGATGGTGCAGGACTTTGAATGTTGCTGGGGTCAGAGATAGTTTCTCTCAGGATGTGTGCTGATGGTGGATGTTAAGAAAAAGGAGAAATAAGAGAGAGAGAGAAAATATGATTCACATTATCAACTAATATTGGGGACTTGGGTGGCCTGCAGTTAAGTGAGAATTAGTCAACATGATCACTGATAGGACTGATGAGAATTGGGAGCGAAAGCTGAAGAAGCATGTAATTTCAAGATTAAGACAAGGAGGAACATGTAGAACATAGAATATTACAGCCCAGTACAGGCCCTTTGGCCCTCAATGTTGCGTCGACCTGTCATACCAATCTGAAGCTCATTTAACCTACAATATTCCATGTACGTCCCTATGCTTGTCCAATGACGACTTAAATGTACTTAAAGTTGGCGAACCTACTACCATTGCAGGCAAAGCATTCCATACCCTTTACTCTCTGAGTAAAGAAACTACCTCTGACATCTGTCCTATATCTTTCACCCCTCAATTTAAGCTATGCTCACTCGTGCTTGCCATCACCATTCTTGGAAAAAGGCTATCCATGTCCACCCTATCTAATCCTCTGATTATCTTATATGTCTCTATTAAGTCACCTCTCAACCTTCTTCTCTCTAACAAAAACAGCCTCAAGTCCTTCAGCCTTTCCTCATAAGACCTTCACTCCATATCAGGCAACATCCAAGTAAATGTCCTCTGCACCCTTTCCAAAGCTTCCACATCCTTCTTATAATGTGGTGACCAGAACTGTACACAATACTCCAAGTGCGACTGCACCAGAGTTTTTGACAGCTGTAGCATAATCTCATGGATCTGTGGAACTCAATCCCTCTATTAATAAAAGCTAAAACACTGTATGCCTTCTTAACAACCCTGTCAACCTGGGTGGCAACTTTCAAGGATATGTGTACCTGGACATCGAGATCTCTCTGCTCGTCTACACTACCAAGATTCTTATCATTAGCCCAGTATTTTGCCTTCCGGTTACTCCGCCCAAAGTGAATCACCTCACACTTGTCCACATTAAACTCCATTTGCCACCTCTCAGCCCAGCTCTGCAGCTTAACTTTGTCTCTCTGTAACCTACAACACCCTTTGTCACTATCCACAACTCCACCGAGTTTGCAAATTTACGAACACACCCTTCTACACCCTCGTCCAGGTCGTTTATAAAAATGATGAACAGAAGCGAACCCAACACCGACCCTTGCTGTACACCATTGGTAACTGGACTCCAGGATGAACATTTCTAATCAACCACCACCCTCTGTCTTCTTTCAGCAAGCCCATTACTGATCCAAACTGCTATATCTCCCACAATCCTATTCCTCCGCATTTTGTACAATAGCCTACTGTGGGGAACCTTATCGAACACCTTGCTGAAATCCATATACACCACATCAACCAGTTTACTCTCATCTACCTGTTTAGTCACCTTCTCAAAGAACTCAAGAAGGTTTGTGAGGCACAATCGACCCTTCACAAAACCGTGCTAACTATCCCTAATCAAATTATTCTTTTCTAGATGATTATAAATCCTATCTCTTATAACTTTTTCCAACACTTTATCAACAACTGAAGGAAGGATCACTGGTGTATAATTACCAGGATTGTCTACTCCCCTTCTTAAACAGGGGAACAAAGTTTGCTATCCTCCAGTCTTCTGGCACTATTCCTCTAGACAATGACGCTTTAAAGATCAATGCCAAAGGCTCGGCAATCTCCTCCCTGACTTCCCAGAGGATCCTAGGATAACCCCCATCTGGCCCAGGGAACTTATCTATTTTCACACTCTGCAGGATTTCTAATATCTCTTCCTTGTGAACCTCAATCACACCTGGTCTAGTAGCCTGTATCTCAGTATTCTCCTTGATAACATTGTTGTTTTCTAGAGTGAATACTGTCAAAACATATTCATTTAATGCTTCCTCATCTCCTCCGACTGCATACACAACTTCCCACTACTATCCTTGATTGGCCCTAATCTTGTTCTCGTCGCTCTTTTATTCCTTAAGTACCTCTAGAAACCCTTAGGGTTTACCCTGATCTTATCCGCCAACAACTTCTCATGTCTCCTCCTGGCTCTTCTGAGCTCCCTCTTTAGGTCTTTCCTGGCTACCTTGTACCCCTCAAGCGCCCTAACTGAGTCTTCATATCTCATCCTAACATAAGCCTTCTTCTTCCTCTTGATCAGAGATTCCACTTCCTTCGTAAACCATGGCTCCTGCGCTCTACAGCTTCCTCCCTGCATGACAGGTACATACTTATCTAGGACACACAGAAGCTTTTCCTTGAATAAGCTCCACTTTTCTAATGTGCCTATCCCCTGCAGTTTCCTTCCCCATCCTATGCTTCTTAAATCTTGCCTAATCGCATCGTAATTGCCTTTCCCTGAGAAAGGGTTTGAACTAATGGGCTAGTGGGAAGGAGGGATGTAGCAGAGGCACTACATCAGAAACAGATTCCAATGCAAAGAAATTCACTCCCCCAAAAGACAAAAAAAATCACTCATTGTAGTTACCTGTGAACTCAATAGTGTTTCAAGGTCTCATCATAGTGAACAAATTGATGGGAAATCAGTTCTCTACAACATTTGATGCATTACCACTAGTCTGAACACTTAAAAGATCTCACATCAGAGTGAACTCACTGGTGTGTCAGCAGGTTGGATAAAGTCCCACAATCTGAGCAAGTAAATGGTTTCCTCCCAGTGTGAACTTCTTGGTGTGCAGTGAGGTGAGGTGATTACCTGAACATTGTCCCAGACTGAGAATACCAGAGCAATCTCTTCCCAGTGTGAACATGTTTATGTATTAATAATATTGAGAAAGTTTATCATATTTTCCACAATCTGAGCATTTCAAGAGTCGCCCTTCAGAGCAAGCACATTGATTAGACTTTAGTCCTTGGCAACTTTTAAAACATTTCCCCCAGTCTGACCTTACAAAAGGTGTCTCATCACAGTAAACTCAATGGTATTTCAGCAGCTGGAATGGTTGAGTGAATTCCTTGCCACACACTGTGTGAGTGAATGGCCTTTCCCCAATGTAAACTCACTGATGTACACTCAGTTGGGATGATCACCTGAACCCAGTTCCAGAATAACAGCACTTGAATGTTCTCTCATCAGTGAAGACATTGATGGGACATCAGTTTTCCAGAACTCTTATAGCATTGTCTACATTCTGAAATTTAAAAGGTCTCTCCCAGTGTGAACTTTCTGGAGTCTCCACAGGGGAGATGAACTGGTGAAGCAGTGCAGGGGAGTTTTCTTCCATGTGTCTGCTTTGATGAATTTCTAACTAATATGGATATCTAATTCCTTCCATTTCCATGATTTCTCAGTGTCAACGTTAATGTTGGTTCTGTGATCAACAACTGATCAGGTGCACATCCTGATGAATCAAATATCTCTGTCAGAACTTAGAGTATTTTATTTTGGTCTTTCAATTGCAAATGCTCAAATTTCCTTTAAAACCATTGTCAACTGGAAAGAATGAATTACAAGTCTTGAAATCAAAGATGGGTTGTGAAAATTAAACTAAATGAATCTGGTAAATGTGGGATTGGTAAGATGCAAATATGACAATGTAAACAGCTAGAATGTAATCAAAACACAACTGGTTCAGTAATGTCCTTCAGGGAAGGGACATACTTCCTGCTCTGGACTGACACAAGATTCTGGTCTCTACGGCAGACTCCACAGTGAACATTATTCCATAAGCCTGATATAAAATAGTGAATTTTATATCCCAGAACCCAATATAAAAAAGTGAACAATCTCCCTCAGAGCCTGATAGAAAACAGTGAACAATTTTCCCCAACACATCAATCATATATTTACTTGTCCCATTACCACGCTCTTCAATCTGCACCATCAAACCTATCGTCATTTCATTTCTTGTCAGAGATATTCCACTTTGCTCATTTCCTCATTTTCACTTGCTGTCAGACCTGAAACGTTAACCTAGTGTCTGTTTCCACAAAAAATGCCCAACCTACCGAGTGTCCTCAGCACAGTTGATTTATGATCCTTTGTCTGTTGTCTGCATTATAGTCATTTCTCTCTATCGGCCCTGTCAGATCCAACTGATATCAGGAAAAATTTAAATAAATTGTCCCATCTTTTAAATTGTAGCTTATGCATCAGATGATCCTAAAAACTGGAAGTGCAAGAAAACAACTCAGGTGTCTACATGGACTTTACTGAAACATTTGACGAGGTCCCTCATGGTAGGCTGGTTGAGAAGATTAAGTTACAAAGGATCTACAGCAAGTTGGTAAGCTGGGTACAAAATTGCCTTGGCCATTGAAGACAAAGGACATTTGTGGAAGGGAATTTTTCTGATTGGAGGTCTGTGACCAGCGGTGTTCCACAATGTCAAAGTTAGGATCTCTGTTGTTTGTAGAATATAAATGATTTGGATGAAAATGTAGATCTAATTAGATTTTATTTATTGTAGTCACATGTACCTAAGTACAATGAAAAGCATTGTTTTGCGAGTAGTGCAGGCAGATCATCACAAACAAGGACATATAGGTTCATAGGGTGCTTAGACAGAGCAAGGCATACAGGCTACACTGCACAGGAGGTGCACAAAGTAAAATCAACATCAGCAAGATCAACAATATAATTAGAGAGTCAATTCATCAGTCTAATAAGCTGTTCTTGAACCTGTTGGTGTGTGTTCAAGCTTCTGTACTTTCTGCCTGATGGAAGAGGTTCTACAATAGCATTATCTGGGTGGGAGAATCTTTGATGTTGTTTGCAGCTTTTCTACAGCAATGAGAAGTATAAATAAAAATGAGAATTGACTTCCGTGAGGGTCCGGGCTATGCACACAATCTTTTGTAGTCTGTTACGGTCCTTGGCAGAGCAGTTGCCGTACCAGGATGTTAAGCACCTGGATAGTAGGCTTTCTGTAGTGTGTCTGTAAAAATTGATGAGGGTCCTTATGAACATTCTGAATTCCCTAAGCTGCCTGAGGAAGACCAGACATTGTTGTGACTTCCTGACAGGTGCATCTGCATGGGAAGTCCAGGACAGGTTGTCAGTTATCATCACTCCCAGGTACTTGATGCTGTCAACCCCTGATCCATTGATATAGAGTCAGAGAGATGTACAGCATGGAAACAGACCCTTCAGTCCAACCTGTTCATGCCGACCAGATATCCCAACCCAATCTAGTCTCACCTGCCAGTGCCCAGCCCATATCCCTCCAAACTCTTCCTATTCATATACCCATCCAAATGCCTCTTAAATGTTGCAATTGTACCAGCCTCCACCACATCCTCTGGCAGCTCATTCCATACACGTACCACCCTCTGCATGAAAACATTGCTCCATAGGTCTCTTTTATATCTTTCCCCTCTCACCCTAAACCTATGCCTCTAGTTCTGGACTCCCTGATCACAGGGAAAAAAAACTTTGTCTATTTATCCTATCCATGCCCCTCATAATTTTGTAAACCTTGATAAGGTCACCCCTCAGCCTTCAAAGCTCCAGGGAAAACAGCCCCAGCCTGTTCAGCCTCTCCCTATAGCTCAAATCCTCCAACCCTGGCAACATCCCCGTAAATCTTTTCTGAACCCTTTCAAGTTTCACAACATCTTTCCGATAGGAAGGAAACCAGGATTGCACACAATATTCCAACAGTGGCCTAACCAATATCCTGCACAGCTGAACATGACCTCCCAGCTCCTGTACTCAATATTCTGACCAATAAAGGAAAGCATACAAAATGCCTTCTTCACTATCCTATCTACCTGTGACTCCACTTTCAAGGAGCTATGAACCTGCACTCCTAGGTCTCTTTGTTCAGCAACACTCCCTAGGAACTTCCCATTAAGTGTATAAGTCCTGCTAAGATTTGCTTTCCCAAATCATCCTCCTTTCCTCTTGAAGTGAATGATCATTGAGAGAGAGGTGGTTGTTATTACACCATGACACTAAGCCCTCAGTCTCCTTTCTGTGTTCTGACTCATTGTTGTTTGATATTCATCCTATCACGATGATGTCATCAGCAAACGTGTAGATGGTGCTTGTTCAGAATTTCGCTACATAGTCTTGGGTGTGCAGTAGGGGGTTGAAAACGCATTACTGTGGTGGTGGTGGTGGGGGGGGGGGGGTGCGGAGACGGGGGGAGCCACCAGTTTTGATGGTTATTCTGAAGGATGTGCAGTCTGTGGGTCAGGAAGCTCAGGGTCCAATTGCACAGGATAGAGCTGAGACTTCGATCTCGGACTTCTGAAGTTAGGTGGTTTGATTAGTAAGTTTGCAAATGAAAAATTGGTGGAGTTGTGGATAATGAGGAAGGTTGCCAAAGGATACAGCAGAACATATATCACCTGGAAAGTTATGAAAAGAAATTGCATAGCTGAAGAGATAGTGGAGCCTGTACTAGTGAGCATTCTGAATTCACTGGAGTCCGGGACGGTCCCAGAGGACTGCAAAATCACTAATCTAAGCCCCCTTGCTTATGAAGGGAGTAAGACGAAAGACAGAAAATTAGAGGCTGATTAGCCTAATCTCAGTTGTTGGTAAGATTTTGAGATTTCTGAATACTGGAGGTGCATGGTAAAATAGAGCAAAGTCAGCATAGTTTCATCAAGGGGAGGTCACGATTGACAAATCTGTTGGAATTTTTTGAGGAGGTAATGAGCAGGTTAGATCAAATAGAGCCAATGAATGTTATATACCTGGATTTCCAAAAGGCCTTTGATAAGGTGCAGCACAGGAGGTTGCTGAATAAGATAAGGGCCCATGGTGTTAGAGGCAAGGTACTAGCATGGATAGAAGATTGGCTGTTTGGCAGAAAGCAGAGAGTGGAGATAAAAGGGTCCTTCTCAGGATGAAACCCAGTGGCTAGTGGTGTTCTGAAAGGCTCAATGTTGGGATCACAACTTTTCAATTTATGCGTTAATGATCAGGATCAAAGAACTGAAGGTGTTCTGACTAAGTTTGCAGATGATACAAAGGTAGGTGGAAGGACAGGTAATATTGAGGAGTCAAGGATGCTGCAGAAAGATTTAGACAGGTTAGGAGAGTGGGCTAAGAAGTGGCAAAGTGAAATAAAATGTGAGAAAGTGTGTGGTCATGCACTTTGGTAGGAAGAATGGAGGCATGCATTATTTTCTAAATGGGAAGAAAGTTCAGAGATCTGGAGTACAAAGAGGCTTGAGAGTCTACTTCAGGATTCTCTTCAGGTAAATTTGCAGGTTGAGTTGATATTTAGGAAGGCCAACACAATTCATCTCAAGAGGACTAGGATATAAAAGTAGGGATGTACTTCTGAGGCTTTATAAGGCCACATTTAGAGTATTGTGAGCAATTTTGGGCCCCATACCTCAGGAAAGATGCATTGGCCCTGGTGGAAGGCCAGAGAAGGTTTACAAGAATGATCCCAGAAATTAAAGGCTTAACATATGATGAAATTTTGAGGACTCTGGGACTATACTCGATGGAGTTTAGGAGGATGAGGAGGGATCTGATTGAAACTTACAGAATACCAAAAGGCCTGGACACCGTAGGCATTGGGAAGATATTTCCATTGGCAGGAGAGACAAGGTCTAAACCTTAGAGTAAAGGGAAGACCCTTTAGAACAGAAATAAGGAGAAACCTCTTCAGCCAGATAGCATTGAATCAGTGGAATACATTGCCACAGAGGGCTGTGGAGACCAAGTCATTGAGTATATTTAAGACAGAGATAGATAAATGCTTGATTGCCATGGGGATCAAAGGTTACAGGGAGAAAGGGGGAACATGGGGTTGAAAATCCTATCCGCCATGATCGAATGGTGGAAAAAACTCGATGGGCCAATTTCTGCTCCTATGATATTATGGTCTTATGATCTTATGGAGTTTAATCCAGACAAGTGTGAGATGATGCATTTAGGGAGGTTGAATGGAAGAGGAATCTATACAGTAAATGAAAGAACACTAGGGAGCCTTGATATACAGAGAGGTCTTGGGGTGCAAATCTATACCTCGCTGAAAGTAGAAAAACAAATTGATTAAGTGGGAAAGGAATAATATGGCATGCTTTCCCTCACTGGTCTGGGTATTGAGTATAAAAGTTGACAAGTCATGCTTGGTCATATTTGGAGTATTGGTTGCAGTTGATCACCACTCTATAGGAAGGATGCGTAGGCTTTGGGTAAGTTGAAAAAGTGGTTCACTATGATTTTGACAGGATTGGAGTTGATTAGCTATAAGGAGAGATTGAACAAACTTAGATTGTTTTCACTGGACCATCAGAGACTAAGGGGTCGACTTGATAGAAGTGTTTCAATTTATGAGAGGCATGAGTAGGTTGGATAACCTGAGTCTTTTTCCAAGGGTGGAAATGATAAATGCTGGAAGCCATAGGTTTGTGGTGATAATGGGAAAGTTTAAAGGAGTTGTGCAAAGAAAGTTTTTTTTTATGCAGATGTTAGCAGATGTCAAAAACACACTGCCAGGGGAGGTGATAGAAGTAGAAACAATCACAATATTTAAGAGACATTTGGACAGACACATGAACATGCAGGAAATATAAGGATAAGGACCATGTACAGGCAGATAAGATCAGTTCAGAACAATATCATGATTGATACAGACATAGGGCCGAAAGGGCTTAAGATATAAACATTCAGCATAATAGTCATTCCATGTAACGAAAGAAAAACAATGAAAATTTAAGACAAAGTCCACTTACTGTATTCCATGGCTCTGGGCTCAAGGACCCAACCTGCCCATTGGAATCCCAGGCTGGATCCACCATGATGCAGAAAAAAACACTGAATGGAGTCACAGACAGACAGAAGCAGCCACATAGCAGACCCAGACTGACACCAACAAAAACAATCACTGAAGCTGCAGAAAGGAAACTCAGTTTGGACCAGATCAAACATACTGTTGTGAAGATGCTGCAGAAGCCTCAAGAAAGCCCAGGCTATTGGGATTTCAAGCCTGGACCCATCTCACCTTCAGCTGCTGCTGAAGCAGCCTAGTCGGAGGACTCACCAGAACATTGGTACAAGGAACGGCCGGATTCACACCGCATGCTCCGCTCGCAGCAGCCTCCAGAACATCTTACCTCACCTGAAGCTGCCAAAAGAAGGGAAGGTGAATTTGATGTTGAGGCAGTGCTACGGTGCCATGAAAAGCAGAAGTCACTGGGAACCTGAACTTGCCTTCCACATCGCTGCCATGAGTCCATATTGTTGGCCTTAGTCGTCATGGTTGATGCTGTCATCACAACCAAACGGTTCATCAAGAGGTAAGTAAAATCAAATAAAGGTGAAAAAATATGACAGAAAAGATAAAAAAGAGAAATGAAAAGAAAAGAGGGTGGAGCAGATGAGCCCCAGGCTCAGATGCCCTACTCAAATGCCATCTTACTTTTGTATTCAAAGTTTTATGTCTTCTGCCTGATAGAAGAGAGTTTAACCCGGAATGGGAGGGGTCTTTGATTATGTTGGTTGCTTTCGCAAAGCAGCAGGAAGTATAGATGGAGTCAATGGATAGAAAGCTGGTTTCTGTGATGGACTGGGCTGTGTTCACAAATTTATTTTTGTGTGGTCTTGGACAGACCAGTTGCCAAAGCACTCTATGATGCATCCAAATAGGATGTTTTCTATGGTGCATTAATAAAAAATTGTTAAGAGTCCTTCTGGACATCCCAAATTTTGTTAGCCTCCTGAAGAGTTAGAGACACGGTTGTGCTTTCTTGACTGCTGTGTTAATGTAGGTGAACAAGAACAGACTGTTGATGATCATTATTCCCAGGAATCTGATGCTCTCAACCATATCCACAGCAGCACAGAGCACGTCCTCCACTCTGCTCCCTCAAATCAATGACCATCTCCATCATTTTCCTGATGTTGATGCAGAGATTATTGTCTTTACACCATGCTGCTAAGCATTCAATGTGCTTGAATGTGAGTTGAATACAGCTCTTCTTTAGAATACACAGTGAGTTGATGCATTTTGAGAGAAGTGACGCAGTGAGGGAATATACATTTGAATGACACAGATGTAAAGAGCATGCAGGGATAAAGAGAACAGACGATGAAGTCTTTATAAGTGACAAGACATAATGAGAGAGTATGATATATGAGTTCTTGGGCTTCGTTAATAGTGTTAATGAGAATGATCTCATGGAAAAGATACTGACCTATGATAAAGCTTTAGTTAGGTCACAGACAAGCATTCAATCTGGTCACTACAGTTCCAGTCAGGAAGGATATGAAAGCCCTGGAGTGTGTGGAGCACAGGTTGACTGAATGATTCACAGACCATGAAAATGCAGCGAAAGAATTGATTTAGCGACATGCTATTGAAGAAAACAAGTTGAGATTCATTTTGATAGAGCTGTACAAGATTATAACAGATCTAGTTAAGGTAGACAAAAAAATCCATGTTCAGTAGGAAAAAGATGCAAGAGTCCAGGAATAGTACATCCTTGTTAGAATGAAGTACATGGCAGATAAATGGAAAGAATGCTGAAGAACTACAGAAATTGAGGGTCTGGCCAAGAAAAAGAGGGAAGCATATTTCAGGTGTAGACAGCAGGGAATGAATGAACCCCTGGACGAAGAAAGGATAGTCGGTGTATGGTTAAGAGGGAAATCAGGAGAGCAAAAAGGGTAAAGGAGGTTGCTTTGGCGAACAGCACTGAGGATAATCCAAAGAGTTTCAACAAATACATTAAGGACAAAAAAATAACCATGCAGGGAACAGGGCCTCTTAAAGATCAGCAAGGTCACCTAAATGTGGACTCACAGGAGATGGGTGAGATACTAAATGAATATTTTTCATCAGTGTTTCCTGTGGAGAAGGATATGGAAGCTAGAGAGCTTGGGGAAATGAAAAGTAATATATCGAAAAGTGCCCATCTTACAGAGGAAGAGGTGTTGGACATTTTAAAATGAATAAAGGTGGACAAATTTCCAGAACCTGATCAGTGTACCCTAGAACTGTGTGAAACGCTAAGGAAGTGACTGCTAGGCCCCTTGCTGAGACATCTGTATAAGTAAGGTGCCAGAAGACTGGATGTTGGCTAATGTGGTGTTATTGTCTGCTCCCAGGAGGAGAAGTTCAACTCCAGGACATCTCAGATGACCTCCTATTTCAGGGACTGCAATTTCCCCTCCCACATGGTCAACAATGCCCTTCAGGACATCTCCTCCACTTCTCGTACCTCCACCCTTGAACCCCATCCCTCCAATCGCAACAAGGATAGAACCCCCCTTGTCCTCACTTTCCACCCACCATTCTCCAGATACAACACATTATCCTCCACCATTTTCACCACCTACAATCAGACCCCACCACCAGAGATATATTTCCCTCCCCACCCCTATCAGCATTCTGCAGAGACCACACCCTCCATGACTCCCTCGTTAGATCCATGGTCCCCACCAACCCACCCTCTACTCCAGCACCTTCCCTTGCCACCGCAAGAGGTATAAAACCTGCATTCAGCTCTCCCCCCTCACCCCCATCCAAGGCCCCAAAGCATCTTACACATCTAGCAGAGATTTTCCTGCACATCCAACCACTCATCTACTGAGTCCGTTGCTCTCAATGTGGTCTCCTCTACATTGGGGAGACAGGATGCCAACTCGCAGAACATTTCAGGGACCACCTCTGGGACACATGGACCAAACAACCCCACCACAATGCCAACCACTTCAACTCCCCCTCCCATTCCACTAAGGACATGCAAGTCGTCAGCATCCTCCATTGCCAAATCCAAGCCACCCGCGCTTGGAGGAAGAATGCCTCATCTTTCGCCTTGGGACCCTCCAACCACATTGCATCAATTTTGATTTCACCAGTTTCCTCATTTCTTCTCTCCCCACCTCATCCAAATCCAACCCTCCAACCCGGTACCACCCTCTTGAACTGTCCTACCTGTCCATCTTCCTTCCCACCTATTCACTCCATCTTCCCCTCTGACCTATCACCGTTACCCCCCCACCTTCATCTACCTATCACCTTCCCAGTTACCTTCCTCCAGTCCCACCCCCACCTTCCTATTTATCTCTCAGCCCTGTTCCTGCTCTGTTCCGTAACATTACTGATGAATGGCTTGTGCCAGAAACATTGATTTTCCTGCTCCTCAGATGCTGACTGACCTGCTATGCTTTTCCAGCACCACACTTTTAGACCCATAATTAAAGAAGGTTGGTAAGAAAAAGCCAGGGAACGATAGACCAGTGAGCCTGACATCAGTGGTGGGCAAATTGTTTGAGGGGATTCTGAGAAACAGGATTTACATGGATTTGGAAAGGGAAGGACTGGCTAGGGATAGTCAACAGGGCTTTGTGGTGGAAAATCATGTGTCATTAACTGGATTGAGAATTTTGAAGAAATAGCAAAGAGGATGGATTAAGGCAGAGCAGTGGTGTGGTCTACATGGACTTCAGTAGGGCTTTGACAATGTTCTGCATGATAGACTGGTTAAAAGATTAGTTCACATTGAACACAGGGAGAAATAGCTATTTGGACACAAAATTAGCTAGAAGATAGGAGACAGAGGATAATGATGAAGGGGTGCTTTTCGAACTGGAAGCCTGTGACCAACAGTGTGCCACATGGATTAGTGATGGATCCATTGCTTTTTGTCCTCTATATACGTGATGTGGATGTATATATAGGAGATATGGTTAACATATTTTCAGATGATATCAAAATTGGGTGGTGGATGGACAGTGAAGAAGGTTACCTCAGAATATAATGGGACCTTAAGCAGATGGGCTAACAAATGGCAGATGGAGTTTAATCTAGATAAATGTGAAGTGCCACATTTGGTAGTGCAAATCAGGCCATGACTAATATACCTAATGGTAAGGTCCTTGGGAGTATTGTTGAACGAAGAGACCTTAGAGTGCAGGTTCATAGTTCTTTGAAAGTGGAATTGCAAGTAGTCATGGTAGTGAAAGAGGTGTTTGGTACGCTTGCATTTATTGGTCAGAGCAGTGAGTATAGGAGTTTGGAGTATAAGAGTTGCAGCTGTACAGGACATTGATTAGGTTATTATTGGAGTCCTACATTCAATTTTGATCTCCTTGCTATGGGAAGGATGTTGTTAAACTTGAAAGGGTTCAGAAAGGATTTACAAGGATGTTGCCATGGTTTGAAGGTTCGAGGTAGAGGGAGAGGATGAATAGACTAGGTCTATTTCCTCTGGAGTGTGACCTTATAGAGGTTTCTAAAAAATTAAGAGGGGCATGGATAGGGTGAATAATCAAGATCTCTCTGCAGGGTAGGGGAGTTCAAAACTAGTGGGCATACATGTAAGGTGAGAGAGGAAAGATTTAAAAGGGACCTAAGGAGCAACTTTTTCACGTAGAGGGTAGTGCACGTATGGAATGAACTGTCAGAGGAAGAGGTGAGGCTGGTACATTTACAATTTTAACAGGCATCTGAATGGGTAAATGAATGGGAAGGGTTTAGAGGGATATGGGCTAAATGTTGGCAAATGAGACTGGATTAATTCAGGATATCTTGTTGGCATGGACAAACTGGACCTAAAGGTGTGTTTCCATGCTGTCTATCTTTATGACTCTGTGGCTCTAATTGAGATCAGAATGAAGGTTTTGAGAAAATGGTAAATTTGCATGTGCTTCTTTTGACTATGCAGAACACATTGCCTGACCACCCAATCGTCAGAGGAAAATTGAGAAACAAACATGTAAGGAGATCTCAGCTATCTGTCAGAAAAGTAGGGTAGTTATGTCAGGGGAAAACTTTCCAAACATTGACTGGGACTGCCATAGTGTTAAAGATTTAGATGGAGAGGAATTTCTTAAGTGTGTACAAGACAATTTTCTGATTTAGTATGTGGATGTACCTACAAGAGAAGGTGCAAAGCTTGACCTACTCTTGAGAAATAAAGGCTGGGCAGGTGACTAAGGTGTCGGGGGAGGGGGGAGCATTTTGGGGCCAGTGACCATAATTCTATTTGTTTTAAAATAGTGATGGAAAAGGGTAGACCAGATTTAAAAGTCGAAGTTCTAAATTGGAGAAAGGCCAATTTTGACGGTATTAGGCAAGAACTTTCAGAAGCTGATTGGAGGCAGATGTTCACAGGTAAAGGGACGGCTGGAAAATGGGAAGCCTTCAGAAATGAGATAACAAGAATCCAGAGAAAGTATATTCCTGTCAGGGTGAAAGGGGAGGCTGGTAGATATATGGAATGCTGGATGACTAAAGAAATTGAGGGTTTGGTTAACAAAAAGAAGGAAGCATTTGTCAGGTATAGACAGGATAGATTGGTAGGGTTCTTAGTCAGGTGGAGGAACAGAGGGATCTTGGGGTCTATGTACATAGATCTTTGAAAGTTGCCACTCAGGTGGATAGAGCTTGTAAGAAGGCCTATGGTGTATTAGCGTTCATTAGCAGAGGGATTGAATTCAAGAGTCGTGAAGTGATGTTGCAGCTGTACAGGACTTTGGTTAGGCCACATTTGGAGTACTGTGTGCAATTCTGGTCGCCTCACTTTAGGAAAGATGTGGAAGCTTTGGAGAGGGTGCAGAGAAGATTTACCAGGATGTTGCCTGGAATGGAGAATAGGTCGTACGAGGATAGGTTGAGAGTTCTCAGCCTTTTCTTGTTGGAACGGCGAAGGATGAGGGGTGACTTGATAGAGGTTTATAAGATGATCAGAGGAATGGATAGAGTAGACAGTCAGAAACTTTTTCCCCGGGTACAACAGAGTGTTAGAAGGGGACATAAATTTAAGGTGAAGGGTGGAAGGTATAGGGGAGATGTCAGGGGTGGGTTCTTTACCCAGAGAGTGGTGGGGGCATGGAATGCGCTGCCCGTGGGAGTGGTAGAGTCAGAATCATTGGCGACCATTAAGCGGCAATTGGATAGGTACATGGATGGGTGCTTAATCTAGGATAGATGTTCGGCACAACATCGTGGGCCGAAGGGCCTGTTCTGTGCTGTATTGTTCTATGTTCTATGTTCTATGAGTGAATCCTTAGAAGAGTATAAAGAAAGTAGAAGTATACTTAAGAGGGAAATCAGGAGGGCAAAATGGGGACATGAGATAACTTTGGCAAATAGAATTAAGGAGAATCCAAAGGGTTTTTACAATTATGTTCAGGACAAAAGGGTAACTAGGGAGAGAATAGGACCCCTCAAAGATCAGCAAGGCGGCCTTTGTGTGGAGCCACAGAAAATGGGGGAGATACCAAATGAATATTTTGCATTAGTATGTACTGTGGAAAAGGATATGGAAGATATAGTCTGTAGGGAAATAGATGGTGGCATCTTGCAAAATATCCAGATCACAAAGGAGGAAGTGCTGGATGTTTTGAAACGGTTAAAAGTGGATAAATCCCCAGGACCTGATCAGGTGTACCTGAGAACTCTGTGGGAAGCTAGAGAAGTGATTGCTGGCCCTCTGCTGCGATATTTGTATCATCGACAGTCACAGGGGAGGTGCCGGAAGACTGGAGGTTGTCAAACGTGGTGCCACTGTTTCAGAAGGGCGGTAAAGACAAGCCAGGGAACTATAGACCAGTGAGCCTGACCTCAGTGGTGGGCAAGTTGTTGGAGGGAATCCTGAGGGACAGGACGTACATGTATTTGGAAAGGCAAGGACTGATTCGGGATAGTCAACATGGCTTTGTGCGTGGGAAATCATGTCTCACAAACTTGATTGAGTTTTTTGAAGAAGTAACAAAGAAGATTGATGAGGGCAGAGCAGTAGATGTGATCTATATGGACTTCAATAAGGCGTTCGACAAGGTTCCCCATAGGAAACTGATTAACAAGGTTGGATCTCAAGGAATACAGGGAGAACTAGCCATTTGACCATAAGACCATAAGACATAGGAGTGGAAGTAAGGCCATTTGGCCCATCGAGTCCACTCCACCATTCAATCATGGCTGATGGGCATTTCAACTCTACTTACCAGCATTCTCCCCGTAGCCCTTAATTCCTCGAGACAACAAGAATTTATCAATCTCTGCCTTGAAGACATTTAAGGTCCCACCCTCCACTGCACTCTGTGGCAATGAATTCCACAGGCCCACCACTCTTTGGCTGAAGAAATGTCTCCGCATTTCTGTTCTGAATTGACCCCCTCTAATTCTAAGGCTGTGTCCACGGGTCCTAGTCTCCTTGCCTAATGGAAACAATTTCCTAGCGTCCACCCTTTCCAAGCCATGTATTATCTTGTACGTCTCTATTAAGTCTCCCCTTAATCTTCTAAACTCCAATGAATACAATCCCAGGATCCTCAGCCGTTCCTCATATGTTAGACCTACCATTCCAGGGATCATCCGTGTGAATCTCCACTGGACACGTTCCAGTGCCAGTATGTCCTTCCTGAGGTGTGGGGACCAAAACTGGACACAGTACTCCAAATGGGGCCTAACCAGAGCTTTATAAAGTCTCAGTAGCACATCGCTGCTTTTATATTCCAACCCTCTTGAGATAAGTGACAACATTGCATTCGCTTTCTTAATCACGGACTCAACCTGCATGTTTACCTTTAGAGAATCCTCGACTAGCACTCCCAGATCCCTTTGTACTTTGGCTTTACGAATTTTCTCGCCATTTGGATACAGAACTGGCTCAAAGGTAGAAGACAGAGGGTGGTGGTGGAGGGTTATTTTTCAGACTGGAGGCCTGTGACCAGTGGAGTGCCACAAGGATCGATGTTCCCTCTACTTTTTGTCATTTACATAAATAATTTGGATGCGAGCATGTTGTAGGTGCAGTGGACAGTGAAGAGGGTTAGCTCAGATTACAACAGGATCTGGACCAGATGGGCCAATGGGCTGAGAAGTGGCAAATGGAGTTGAATTCAGATAAATGTGAGGTGCTGCATCTTGGGAAAACAAATCTTAGCAGGACTTATACACTTAATGGTAAGGTCCTAGGAGGTGTTGCTGAACAAAGAGACCTTGGAGGGCAGGTTCATAGCTCCTTGAAAGTGAAGTCGCAGGTAGATAAGATAGTGAAAAAGGCGTTTGGTATGCTTTCCTTTATTGGTCAGAGTATTGAGTACAAGAGTTGAGAGTTAATGTTGCTGCTGTACAGGACATTATTAGGCCACTGTTGGAATATTGCGTGCATTTCTGGTCTCCTTCCTATCGGAAAGATGTTGTGAAACTTGAAAGGGTTCAGGAAAGATTTACAAGGATGTTGTCAGGTTTGGAGGATCTGAGCTACAGGTACAGACTGAACAGGCTGCGGCTGTTTTTCTGGAGCATCGGAGGCTGAGGGGTGACCTTATAGAGGTTTACAAGATTATGAGGGGCATGGATAGGATAAATAGACAAAGTCTTTTCCCTGGGATCGGGGAGTCCAGAACTAGAGGGCATAGGTTTAGGGTGAGAGGGGAAAGATATAAAAGAGACCTAAGGGGCAACTTTTTCATGCAGAGCGTGATACTTGTATGGAATGAGCTGCCAGAGGATGTGGTGGAGGCTGGTACAATTGCAACATTTAAGAGGTATGTTGATGGATATATGAATAGGAAGGGTTTGGAGGAATATGGGCCAGGTGCTGGCAGGTGGGACTAGATTGGGTTGGGATATCTGGTCGGCATGGACGGGTTGTACCGAAGGGTCTGTTTCCATGCTGTACATCGCTATGACTCTATGACTCCGTTGGCACTGGTGCAAGTGGAGGTGATCAATGCCTGATGAACAAAATTATATTAGGAACGGAGGGAAATAAATTTACAGGGTTTTGGAGGTAGAGTGGTGAATGACACGTATGGGATTGTGCGACAGATAGTCAGCTTGGACTTGATGTGTCAAATGGCATTTGAACTTGTTTTGTACTTGCTTAACCTGTTCTGATCATTTAACCAATGGAGTCAAACTATCATTTAGGTAAATCTGCTCTGTTCTCCTATTTGGCTCACTGCAGAATGTCCTTCCATAAGGTGGGGTTAGGATTAGGGTGAGGTTCCTATTTCAGCTCTGATGCCTTATGGTCTTCTTCCTAAATGACCCATTTAACTCCATCATGGGTACATTTCAGGAGCCAGGCTGGAATGAAAAAAAACAAAATTAAAAATATCTGTTATAGACTTTACCACAGAAAAAAAACACTTCCATTCAGGAAATTCACAAGACATGTAAATCACATCAAGTACTTAAAACTGAATAAAAACAAATATTTGTATTTAGCATAACACATTAAAACAGCTAATCCATCAGTAACCTCTTGGAACTGCTAGTCCTCTATGAACATGCTGTTTACTACAAGGGGAGGTGGATATGAGTTGGAACTTAGATTAGATTCCCTACAGTATGGAAATAGGCTATTTGGCCCAACAAGTCCACACTGACCCTACGAAGAATAACCCACACAGACCCATTCCCTTACTCTATATTTGCCCCTGACTAATGCACCTAACACTCTGGACAATTTAGCATGGTCAATTCAACTAACCTGTACATCTTTGGATTGTGGGAGCAAATGGGAGCTCCTGGAGGAAACCCATGCAGACACGGGGAGAATGTGCAAACTCCACACAGACAGTTGCTTGAGGTGGGAATCAAACCCAGGTCTCTGGCACTGTGAGGCAGCAGTGCTAACAACTGTCTTGTTGCAGCGTTACAAGGTATTGGAGAGTACTGTGAACAATTTTGGTCTCCTTCTTCGAAAAAGCATACAATTACTTTGGAAATATCAAATCAAATTGAATCAAGGTTAATGGCTGTGTGGTTTTGAAATTAGCTTTGGACCAGAAAGCAGAGAGCTTGTGGTGAGTTACGAGTCTGGCAACATCTGTCAAGAGAAAGGAAAATTGAAGTTTCAGGTCCAGTCCAGACATGCCTGCTGAAGAATAATCTAACAGCAGAGAGAGAGAGAGAGAGAGAGAGCTGTATTTAGCAGCTTCAATTCCAAACCGCAAGTTCAATAACTGAAAGGAAAACTAAAACACTAGGTCTGTGTGAGCCTGACTCACTCACTCATACTTGTTTCATCTAATTAAACAAAACCCAACGCTATTTACTCTGCTTTCCATGGAGCAGACATCTTGCCACCAGGTTTACAACACATATCTTCAAGAGAAACAGGACAACACAGAGATCTCCCTTAAAGGCACATATCTTCACAGCAGTGAAGAGTGAGGATGGTATTAACAGACTCTGGGGCATATAGGCTGGTGAAATGGCCAGAGAAGTAAAAATTAACATTGGGAAAGGTGAAGCATAATGATAGGAAGATGTTAGGCCACAGATCACCCCACATCTCATTGTATGCCAGAACAGTCTTCAAAGGTTGAATGTACTATTCCTATTCCTATGTTCCGAAGAATGAACAGAGGTGATATAACTGAAATGGTATAATTTTACAGTAATAAAAACATGGTGGAAGTGCACGTTGAAACTTGGGGTTTAGTTATAAAGGATTTAAAATGGCAAAAGGAATGCTTGTATTCACTGACAAGAGCAGAGAGTAGAAAAGCAAGGATGAACATTTCCAACATGTCAGTTCAAGCCCAGCTGGAGAAACATGACCAATTCTCTGCATTATGCTTCAGGGAGGATGTTTTTGTGCAGAAAAGATAAAGTTGAATGGTTCCACAGAAGAGATTTCAGTTCTTTGAAGGAAGTAGTGTTGTTTTTCTTAGAGAAGAGCAGATTAGGGTGAGATTAGATTGAGCTGTGCTTCATCAAGAAGAGTCTTTCTAAAGTAAGTCATGAGAAACTGTTTCCAGTGGCAGGATGGCCAGTTAGTAAAATGGACACAGGTAAAGGTGTTGATGAAAGAACCAAAGATCAATGACAGAGTCAATGCACAGACTCGGGAAAGACACGGGGAGTGTGACTAATTTAGATGGATGTTTCAAAGGGTTGGCACAGGCACAGTAGGCTGTGTGGCTTCAGCCTGGCCTGTATGATACTATCAAACAGGAAGCAGGTACTACTTATTTTGTTGCCACACTGGAGTGACATTCCATAGGAGACATGTGTGATAAAAGAGAGTTAACCATGACCTGTACCCATCAGACAGTGGTACAGATTATTATGAGTTCTGAGCCTCAGAATCATTTGTGTTTAACAAGGTGTTTGCTCATTGAACCATTATAAAGCATACTATCAGAGCACCTAAGGATCACAGGCTAATAAAGTTCAACAATGATCATCCTGAATGATGGAGTAGGGTTGAGGGCCTGAATGATCTGTGTCTGTTCTGATTTCTTATGATCATATGTTTTATTCTGGGTAGGTCCAGACAGGCTGTTAGAAACATTCAGGAGAGATGAGATTGGAGCAGGTGGAATATTGGATGCTTAGGGAAAGTCAAAGGGTAAAGAGAGTGAGAGTAAAGCAGGGCTAAATGTTAGGGTGTACAGGGAGCGATCAGAGAATGAGAACAGATTCAGGTAGTTTTATTTTTCTTACAAGGCGTGTGGGTCTCACTGGCAAGGCCAGCGTTTGTTGTCCATCTCTTATTGCCCTTGAACTGAGAGGCTTGCTTGCCCATTTCTGAGGGCAGTTTAGAGTCAGACGCATGGCATTCAATTAGTCCTAAAAGGACACATTGAAGTTTGGAAGGGGGACCTGAATCACTTTTAGGGTGGATTTGGTAAAGGTGGTAAATTTGCTTCCTGAAGGATATTAGTGAACCAGATTTTAACAAAATAATAATTGATGATAATTCAGATGGTCGCCATTACAGAGACAAGGTTTCAATTCCAGCTTTAGTCATTAAATGTAAATTTCACAAGTTACGTGGTGAGAATTGAACCCCCTCCTTCCCCGAGCATAAACTGATCCTCGTGCTCTCCACAGCAGCTACTGGGAGTCATTTGAGATTTGTGACACCCACCTGGACACTTTTCCTTGATCCATGTAGAAGCAGCATATAGACTGGTTGCGAACAGCTCAATACAACAAGGAGTGTAACCAGTCATTTAGCCAGGTGATTTAGGAAGTGGGAAATGGTTCTGTACAGGATCCATCCAGAGTCAGCAACTGAGGAGAAGATTTTCAACTCCATTGCTCTCTTAACAATCTAAAGAACCTGATCAGCTTCCTTTTGGGAATGGTATGACACAGGTATAACACGCCAAACCAAATCCACCGAGCTCTGGATTCACAACACAATGAAAAGCAAGCATTCATCGATCCTTAGACTTGCTGTGTTGTTGTGATGAGCCATAAAAAAATACAGATTGTGGACACCAAATTTTACATTGAAATTAACAATTTAATATTGTGAATGTAACCTACCATAGCACAGATAAGCTATAACATAATGTAATTAATATGCACCATGTAGCCCAAGCTGCTTTGATAATTAACATGCAATCAGACATCACATGCATAGTCATACAGACTCACGCACAAACGTAAGGGAAAAATTAAAAGATAAAAGAATTGCAATTTTGTAGCTCAATAACCATTTTAACAATCAATGCTTCCATGAAACCTTTGGACACTGGTTATATTACAGGCACATAGGACTGCATATCTTTCTTGAATTCCAGTCACTGGTCAATGCAGCTTCTGCAGATTTCCGGAGACTTTTCTTTATGTCTCACAGACTGGGACTCTTTTCACAGATCTTTCAACAAGTTGATGACTGGAGATTACCTAGGGAGAGAAAAACCAAAAAAAAACTTAGTTGGGAAGTTTCCAAAACAAAATTACAATTTCCCTCATCCTGCAAACCATTAACTCACACTCCCATCCCAACCGTGCAACGATTCCAATCAGGGCCACTTGGTTATGTTTTTCACTTCTATTCTCAACATATGGCCAGCACCGATTCTGACTTGATTAACCAAGCCAACGCCAAACAGTGGTCAGTACCTAAGCTTAGACCCAACTCAGTTCATCTACAGTGTCCTTAGAGCAGTAATTAACCAGCTATTAGCTGCTCCAAGGAAGCTGATGCCTCTCCTCCTGGCTGATGTAGAGTGTCCTGCCTCAGTGCTGATGGTACTTACCAAGGATCAAAGGACAAGGGAAGCAGCTCAAAGTCTCCAGGAAGATTTCCCTGAAGAAATAGATGTCAATGCATGGGGACCTCTCATTCAAAAGAAACTGACTTGGAGAAAACTCCTCTATGAATTTGTTGAGAACACCCAACAGCAAGGTAAGTATGGAGAATGAATTGGAGAAAGGAATGTCAATGGGATCAAGGCCAAGGACCTCCTGGAAACACCTATCAAATGTACAATTGGAGAAGTGGCTCTCGGATCAGGCTTATCATCTACACAACGACTCACAGAACCCATGACCAGTGACACAGGATTTCCTTAGTAGATGACCATACTCATCAGCTAGTCATTGCTGATGATAACAAATTGATATGTACTATTCTTCCAGGCCAGATTCCAACAGCAAACATTTCCCATTTGTTCTCTCCTCTTTTGAGAAACAAGCTGATGTTCAAAGTGAATATTCAATTCTCAACTTTAACTCACTTCCATAACTGAGGAACAATGAGGAAACTCAAAAAAAAAGTAGAGACGGTCTCAACAGGAAACACATTGCTTTTCACTCGGTTACATTGAATGGTCAGTAAGTTAGAAAGTTCGTCAATCAAGGGAGTCAACCCTTGCAGTCAGTACATAACCTGGACAGTGACGGTGACACTCTGCCACTACATGTCTGTCCAGGATTCCCATTGTATTTATGCTTCACATTCTCTCTGTTACAGTGTCTAAAATGGACATTGATCGGTCAGTTAGAGTACAACTAGTACCTGGTTCAGATGGCTGTTGGGCCTGAGCAGTCTCAGGAATGCTGGACGAACCTGGATCATTTCTGAAAAACACACAAGGATCATGAATATACCAAGGAAGCAAATGGTAAAACCCCAGGACGCAGCTAAAAGCATCATGTGTTTTTTGATAATTCCGATCATGGGGGTCACTGACTGGTCCTGGTTACCCTTGAGAAGGTGGTAGTGAAATGTCACTGGGTCAAAGTTCTGGAATTCCTTCCCTAAAGGCACTGTGGCTCTACCAACAGCACGTGGACTGCAGCAGTTGAAGAGGGCAACTCACCATCACCTTCTCAAGGGCAACTAGGGATGGGTAATAAATGCTGGCCCAGCTAGAGATGCCCATGTCCCTCTGTGAATAAAAATGATGTTCAGACTTAGACACCAATCTCCCACCTCACCCTTGAATAATCCATCACCGGAAACTGTCTTAATTTGGTACCAGAATGTGACTGGCACTCATAGAATCCATGGTTTAGTCAGCAGCTGTAACACAGGGATGGCTTCAAAAACTGTCAGGAATCACAGTGATAAACGAATGATTCCAGGCAACTCTAGGTCAGCTTTGTTCAGCTAGTTACGGGATAGGGAGGAAGAGTATTGGAGATGAGAGGCAATTCCTGCAGGGGCTTCTCATCTGCTGTAACTTTGGAGATGTCACGGGGCTTGGAAATCTTGGAAAAAGAAGAATGATCAGGAAATTACATCCCCATCCTGTGAAAATACAGCTGCTTGGAGAAAATAGTAAATTTCACAAAAACTGCAAGTGACAACATTTCATTCTTTTCCTCCATAAAACATTCATTAAAACTCAAAGTATCTGCTGTGATGAAAATGAGCAACTTTTTAATTTTACATGAGGGTGAATTGCAGGTTAATTTGGGAAAAGGGTAATCACAGGTGAATCTGGAGGTGGAGATTTGCAAAAAGCTGGAAATTGACAGATTCTGATCAAAACGATGAACCTGTCATTTACTTCAGTCTGTTGAGATCACTCTCCCACTCTGAGTTTTTGAGCAGCTTCTTAAAAGGACAAAGCATATTAGCAGCTCATCAGCAATGGGCTGCATTCTGTCTGTGAGCAAGAGTGTTCAATTCAATCCTCAAACAGAACATTTCTGTCATCAATCTTGCATCAATCATTAATTATCCTACCTTCTTGAAAATGTGATCAGCTCGATTTGCCGTGGAAACCCTAAAGAGACAAAAGTGATTGTTAAATGT
The DNA here is from genome assembly GCF_020745735.1 of Hemiscyllium ocellatum. Lineage (NCBI taxonomy): Eukaryota > Metazoa > Chordata > Chondrichthyes > Orectolobiformes > Hemiscylliidae > Hemiscyllium > Hemiscyllium ocellatum. The sequence goes on from NC_083402.1 coordinate 7,260,193, forward strand.
TTGTTGTGTTATGAACAAATTTACTGCTTTGTCTCCACAGTTGGAAGTGTTTCAAGCAAAACCATGACTTCTCAACAATCTACCCAAAATGCATGGTTTGGACTGAACTCAGAATGTTTTGTGATACTTACACCCTTTATTCAAGTGTGTCTGATGTAGCTCAGCCTAACATCTGTAATTTACCAAGTCAGGTTAGAGTGTTTTAAGATGATCAGTGGGAACAAATGATCAGACGTAGGAAGGTGTGTTGCCTCAAAGAGCAGAGACAAGGTAAGAGAGAATATTGTTGTAATCCCAGTTATTACTGGACAAGTCACAACCAGACACACAACCTGGCTTGCTAGATAATATTTACATATTTGTTGGCTTATAATGAAATTTTCTCTCTGTGAAAGATAAGTACACATTACTACACATTTTGCTTTAATGTAAAACAGAAGTTTATTCAGAAAAAAATGAAGATGCAATAGAATAAATCAAACTACCTACATCTGATAAAAATTCAAAGATTTTAAAGAAGAAAGCATGATCCAAATAGTGCCAAAACACTGTTTGTAAATTATAAAACAATAAAAGCTTTTTCATTGTACCCAAACATATTCACTGGTGCAGTGATCAAAAACACAAATTGCATAGTACCCAAAAATACTACTCATGCTACACGCTCACCACAATACTTGTTTATATCACTTTGGTAGATTTAAGCCATTGCAATTTAAACTTGTCAGTTGAAAATGCACATAGTTCTTCCTGGAACTAGATACAGCTAAGTTTAAGTGCACTCAGTTTTAAGTAACTTCTTCAGGGTTTTGTCCTTAGATTTGTAGTCTGTTACTAACACTAACTCTTCACTTTAAAGTAAAATAGTTCAGTATGCCCTTCCCTTCTCATTAATGAAGGTAAATACTGCCATATTCATCAAAGGATTTCACAGGACTATTCAAACAGAGCAAAGCTAAAAAAAACCTTCCTCCAAACTATGGGGATATCCTTGAAGCTTTCAAAAAAAGTTCCAGAAATTTCTAAAAAAACGTTGATGGTCCTTTTATTTATCTTGCTGGGCCATAAAACAATCTAAGATAAACAAAAATCCATCAATTCTAAAGTTAGGCCTCAAATCTGTTCTTAGAAGAAATCACCAAGACTACAACAGTACTCACAAGTCAGTTATTAATCTTAGACATGCAGAAAATCAACATGCTACTGACTTTAAAACAAAAAAAAACAAACTTAGAACAAATAATAATAAATACTGCAAGCTGGTTGGGAGGGTGAACTGCGAAGAGGATACAGAGATACTTCAGTACAATTTGGACAAGCTCAGTGGAAATTCATTGCAGTTGAAGGATAATGTGTTAAGTATGAGGTTATCCACTTTGGCAGCAAAAACAGGAACAAGACAATTTGCTAGAATTCCCTAGGTCCAGGGAAGGACCATTCCATTCGAAAATTATGAATGCAACTCCTTTATTCAAAAAGAGGAGGAGGCAGAGAGCAGGAAATGACAGGATAGTCTGCTTATCCTACAGAGAGAAAATGTTAAAAGCTAATATTGAACATGTTATAGCAGGTTACATCGTTGCAATAAAAGATGCTGCAGAGAAAAGACAACATTAGGATACACCGTGCTTATAAGTCCAGAAGGCCATTGATAACGTAGAAAATAGGAACAGGAGTAGGCCATTCAGCCCCCTATGTATGCTTTAATATTCAATATGATCATGATTGATCATCCATTTCATGACCTTGTTCCTGCTTTCTCCTCATACCATTTGATTAATTTAGCCTGAAGAACTATATCTAACTCCTTCTTAAAAATACTCAATATTTTGAACTCATTTGCTTTCTGTGGCAGAGAATTCCATAGGTTCACCACTTTCTGGGTGAAGGAATTTCTCCTCATCTCAATCCTGAATGGCCTACCTCATATTCTTAGACAGTGACCTTTGGTTCATGACTCCCCAGTTATTGGGAAAATCTTTCCTGCACTAAGTATAGTCTTATCAAAATTTCATATGTTTCCCTGAGGTCCCCACCCTCATTCTTCTAAATCCTAACCGATCCAATCTCTTGTCATATATCAATCCTGCAACCCCAGGAATCCGTTTGAAAAACCAACATTGCACTCCCCCGCTCGTCATAAAATCCTTCCTCAAATAAGGATACTAAAACCTCACACAATACTCCAGATGTGGTCTTACCAAGGCCCTATACAATTGCTGAAAAACATTCCTGCTGCTGTACTTAAACCTCTCAATTTGAAGCCAAATTGCAACCGACAGAGATGGGGAGGGAGAGGCCATAAAGATAAAGATAACAATTTGAACTTCGCAAAATGACATCATAGAACTCAGGAGTCTGAGGTCTACAACATTGCTGAGATATCCTGGATGTTCAATTTGATCAGCTAGTGCAAAGATAGATCATGAGGTCAGCCCCAAAACAGATCAGTGCCTGAACATTGCACCCACTGCACAGGCCCGAAGAGGAGTCCATGTTACCATTCCACCCCTAGATGTAGCTCTGTTACTCAGACTATCTGCCTTCATGCAGCAACCTCTCCAAATTTATTTTAACACTAAAAACACATAGGGGAATTGTTTTGATTTGCAGCTTCCTTTCTGTTTAACTGAGATTCTGTGCTGAGTGAGAATGAATGGAAAAGGTGTGGTCTGTTGGGATTTTGTCAAATGGGATTGAATGAAAAGATATTTTGGTGCATTGAGTTTCGACAGTAATAGGGAGTAGAATGGGGATTGATCCAGAGTTCAATAGAATTGGTTTGAATGACTTTGCTTGTGAAACAGCCTCAGTGTTCAATCACTCATGGGAAAGCTCAAACAGGAGACAGATACCAGAGAGTGGCTGATACTACCAAACAGGCCACCTATACCCATCCTCCACCATGTCTGAAAAAAAGCCAATGTTTTCAGAGAATGTATTGAAGAGGACAGAGTTGGTGAGGGAAAATTAATGTAGGATCATCATTTGTTGCAGAACCATATTGTTTTATTTTACCTCGTGTTCTACAGAACCCACCTCCTTTCTTCCTGAAGGCAATGAAGATGATGACACTGATGATGATGATGATGAGGAGGACGATGAGCAATGAAATCACCAGCGGATTTACAGTGGTGGGCTCAGTCTTCTTCACTGTAATACAGCAAGAATGACATTGGTCAGTAATATCTCAGTGCAGTGAAACTTATAGTAGGGTTACAGAACATGAGATTAAATGTACAAACTGGACATTCTCTGATGGAGCAATCCAGTTAGTCCCTCTTCCCGGTCCTTCCCTATAATCCTCTAACTTGCTCCTTTCCAAAAACATCCCAATTTGTCTTCTGAAAGAGCCCGCAATGAATCTGTTTCCACCGTCCTTTTAGGCAGTGCATTACAGATCAGTGCAATTCCTGAAAGAGGTGGCTGTTTAATTCTGTGACACAGAATATAGTGTTAGATAGATATTTTAAATCATTCCTAGATCTTGTGCTGACTCATCTGGCCCTACTTGGGCAAATGGTAAAGGCTGCATTTAACTCCAGCTCCCCCCGGATTGAGTGAGTGAAGAATTAGCAATAGTGTCCCCTCCTTGGTGTTCCTGCACCCCAGATGGTTCTATGAAGGAATTAAAAGAAATTGCTGGAGAAACTCAGCATCTGTGGACAGAAAGTAGAATTAAGGTTTTGAGTCCAGTGACCCTTCCCTAGAACTAACAATTGCTAAGGGCATGGGGGGAAATGAATGAGAGGATAGGAGGAGACAGACCCCAGAAGGTGAGAAAGACAGTTAGGCAGACAAAGGAATGGATAATGGTTTGCCAGGGAGAAAGACAATCTGATAATGGGGACCAAAACTAGATAAAACAGCCTGGGGTGTGGAGTTGGGGAAAGGACATAGAAGGGGGTGTTCAGGTTCTAAAATTACTGAACTTGATATTGAGTACTGAAGGCTGCAGGGTCCCCAAGCAGAAGATGAGATGCTGTTGTTCCAGTTTGCGCTGAGCCTTGCTGCAACACTGTAATGAGCCTGTGGCAGGGACAACAGGGTGACTTTTCCTGATGCTATTTCTGGTGTATCGGTCAGTATCAGATGGTCTGTCCAGTTTCATTTTTTTACCTTTGACATTTTGCAGCTTCAGTATCACTGAGTTGTTTGCTTGGCTATTACAGAATGCAATTAATAGTCCATCAGCTTGCTGTAGGTGTGGTGTCATGTGTAGGCAGGGCAAGGGACAGAAATCATGGACCTGGTGCTATTCCTTGCCCAGGCTCGAACCCAACCTAGAGAGCTCTCACCCATTGCCCTGACCTGACACAATAAACTCGGTTATTGGACACTGATGTACCATCCACCCCTGTCTTGTGCCCTACATTTAGGCCAGGCCATGTGAGGATGGAGATTTGATTCCCTAAAAGGCATGACTGAATCAGAGATGTTTTTTCCAAATATCAGCAATGGTCAAATGCACCCATTAGATTAGGTTTTCATTTAAATTTCAGATGTTTAAAATTTTATATTCTGCTATAGTGGGATTTGAACCCATAGCCCCAACTTGGGTTTTGTGGTTTAGTAGCCCAGTGACAGGAGCAGTATACCACCACTTCCCTTTATACACCATGTGTGAATGTAAAGCTAGGATAGGTTCCACATGGCTGTGATGCCTCACATCAAATGGACACTGGGGGAACGTATTTGCACTGATGGAACTATTCCTGATGAAGGTGTGTATAATTTAATTGTCACCAAGAGGGACACATTAGATTGTTGCACCTTCCTGCTTGAGAAGATGAACTCAATGTCAGTATAGTTTGGGGTTGTTTGGAAATTGAGCTGAATGTTCTGACATCAGAATGCACCTTAAAGGATCAGCACATCAAATTATATTAAATATTTTAAAAGTCAAATTTGAAATACAAAACAAAAATACTGCAGATTCTGGAAATTTGAAATAAACAAAAATACTGCAAACACTCAGCAGGCCCGACAGTATCCGTGGAGAGAAACAGGATTAACATTTTAATTAGAGTATCATATAGTCATAGAGATGTAAAGCAGGGAAACAGAACCTTTCAGTCCAACCTGTCCATGCCATCCAGATATCCTACATTAATCTCATCCCATTTGCCAGCATTTGGGCCATACCCCTCTAAACCTTTCCTTGTCATAGAGTCATGAGGTGTACAGCACAGAAACAGACCCTTCAGTCCAAGTCATCCATGCTGACCAGATATCCCAACTCAATCTAGTCCCACCTGTCAGCACCTGGCCAATATCTCTTCAAACCCTTCCTATTCATATAACCGCTGCAAATGTGTTGCTGGTCAAAGCACAGCAGGCCAGGCAGCATGTCAGGAATAGAGAATTCGACGTTTCGAGCATAAGCATTTACTATTCATATAACCATCCAGATTCCTCTTAAATGTTGCAATTGTGCCAGATTCCACCATATTCTCTGGCGCTCATTCCATACATGTACCACCCTCTGAGTGAAAAAGTTGCCCCTTAGGTCTCATTTATATCTTTCCCCTCTCACCCTAAACCTATGCCCTCTAGTTCTGGACTCCCCCACCCCAGAGAAAAGACTCTGTCTATTTATCCTATCCATGCCCCTCATGATTTTATAAACCTCTGTAAGGTCACCCGTCAACCTCCGACGCTCCAGGGAAAACCGCCCTGGCCTATTCAACCTTTCCCTATGCTCAGATCCTCCAACCCTGGCAACATTCTTGTAAATCTTTTACGAACCCTTTCAAGTTTCACAACATCATTCCAATAGGAAGGAGACCAGAATTGTGCTCAATATTCCAACAGTGGCCTAACCAACGTTCTGTACAGCCACAATATGACCTCCCAACTCCTGTACCCAATACTCTGACCAATAAAGGAAAGCATACCAAACGCCTTCTTCACTATCCTATCTATCTGCGACTTCACTTTCAAGGAGCTATGAACCTGCAATCCAAGGTCTCTTTGTTCAGCAACACTCCCTCTGACCTTACCATTAAGTGTATAAGTCCTGCTAAGATTTGCTTTCCCAAAATGCAGCACCTCACATTTATCTAAAATAAACTCCAACTGCCACTTCTCAGCCCTTTGGCCCATCTGGTCAAGATCCCGTTGTAATCTGAGGTAACTTTCTTCGCTGTCCACTACATCTCCAATTTTGGTGTCATCAGCAAACTTCATGTATCCATCCAGATGCCTTTTAAAAGTTGTAATTGTACCAGTCTCCATCACTTCCTCTGGCAGCTATTTCCATGTGTGCACTACCCTCTGCAATAAGACGTTGTCCCTTACATCCCTTTTAAATCTTTCCTGTCTCACCTCAAACCCTCTAGTTCTGGACTTCCCTAGGCTGGGGAAAAAGACCTTGATTTATTCACTCTATCCATGACCCTCATGATTTTATAAACTTCTATGAGGTTTCCCCTCAGCCTATGATGCTCCAGGGAAAGTAACCCCAGCCCATTCAGCCTCTCCCTGTAGCTCAAACTCTCCAACCCTGGCAAAACCCTATAAATCTTTTTCAAACTTTTCTAAGTTTAACATCTTTCTTACAGCAGGAAGTCCGGAATTGAATGCAGTATTCCAAAAGTTTGGAATACCAATGTCCTGTACAGCCACAACATGACCTCCCAACTATAATACTCAGTGCTCTGACCAACAAAGGCAAGTGTATCACTACTTTATCTATCTGCAACTCCACTTTCAAGGAACTAAGAACCTGCACTCCAATGTCTCTTTGTTCATAAACACTTCCCAGGACCTTACCATTAAGTGTATAAATCCTGTCTTGATTTGCCCGACCAATATTTCAATAACCTTTCACCAGAAAACCAAATCTGTTACACTCTCACTGTACACCCTCTCTAGACTAATGACTTTTTAATCTTCATTCAGTTACAAGGTCAGGGTGTCATTGGCTGGGCCAGCATTTATTGCCCATCCCTACTAGTTAAGAGTCAGCCACATTGCAATGGGTCTTGAGTCACATGTAGGCTGGACCAGGCTAGAAGGGCAATTTCCTTCCCTAAAGGACATTACTAAATCAGATGGGCTCTTACAACAATATGTAGTGATCACACATAGTCATCTTTCAATTCTTACTTTGAGAATTTTATTGATTTCAAATTTCACCATCTGCCAAGGTAGGATTTGAACCCTGGTCCCCAGAACATTATCTAGGTCTTTGGATTAACAGTCCAACAATAATACCACTAGCCATTGCCTCCAGCGTAGAAGAATTTCTTACCATGTACCTGCAGCCGAGTGTCTTTCTGGATCAGATACTGAGAATTGAGTCTTGACCTGTATTCTACATGACACAGGTAAGTGTGATTGTCCCTCACACTCAGCTGGTTTATCCTGGTCGAGGCGTTTCCCTCCTCTGGGTTCCCGATGAGCTCGTACCGATTTCCACCGTGTCCAGTTGTCCAAGTTCCCTGTGATTGGGCTGTAAATGTAACGATGTGTTGGTAGGGCTCCTTCCTCATCCAGGTAACAGTGGTCAGGGTGTGGGAGTCCCAGCTCCTGAAGATACAGGGTAAAGTAACTGAATCTCCCTCTGTCCCACTCACCACTGAGACATTTCCCTGAGTAGCTGAGGAAAGGACAAACATCAGGATGGATGAAGTCAGTGTGCAGAATTTCTAGTTTAAGTTTCTTACAATTCTTTCAACTTCACAATGAAATAAGTAATTAAATATCCAACACATGTTTCTTGCAGGTCTGAACCAGGCTTTTATAGACTCCTAAAAGACTCACCATGATGAAAATCTCTCATTCTCGATCTCCTCATTTTGCGTCTCCTAATCTTGAAATTCTTACAGATTGGAAAATTCACTGAGCCCACCCTAAATTCATTTGTCCAGGACACAACATCCCTCCCACCTTCACAAAATATGTGGATTATTGTTCCCCAGTCTTATACTCCACCTGTGTGCCTTCACTCTGTCCAGAAATCCTATAACAATGATTGAACACATGTCTGCGTGAAGGGAAACATTTCTGATATTAACCTGAACGTAACTTTTTCCTAACTCAAACCATGACCTGTGCCATGAACACAGTTTGATTGAATTCTATTCAAGTTTAAAATTTCCTGCAATACTCACTACCTCATCATGTGGTGGGGGAAAGGAATTAGCCCTATGCTGTACCACCTTTATAAATTAATCATCCTTTGAAAGAGGGAGTCTCTCCCCATCTCCATCCTAATGTGAAATGAGTTTCAGATTCCACCCACATCCTCTCAGGATCTACTCCCTCAAGACCCCTCAGGATCTTGCAAGTTTCAATAAAGTCACTTCTCAATCTTCAGCAACAAGTTGACCCTATCTGACTCTGAACCAATCAGGATGGGCAGGTAACAACACTCTGAAATTCTCAACCAATAGGAGTCAGAGAGGTGGCTTTTTACTTATTTTCGGCCAAGGAGACCTTATGTTTCACAATGTGTTTACCCAATGAGGGATTGGGAAGCATTTGGCCTATCTTGTCCTCAACCAATGCCAATCGACAAAAAAGGAGGTAATTCTGCCTACCAGGTCCTTGCTACCTCATAGAAAAATCACTCAATTCCACCAAGGCGTGCCAGTTTATTCCCTTCAAGTGTCTGCCTGGTTTTCTTTTGAAATCAACGACTGCTTCCACATGTACCTCCCTTGATGTTGGTGACTGTCAGTCATCAGCATTCACTGTGTAAACATTCCTCTCTCACATTCCCTCTGCACCTCTGGCCCAAAATCTAAGATCTGCATCCTAGTCCCAAATGCTTATGAATAGACCTTTTGCTTCTCTATTTTCTCTTTGACTGCTATTATCTTCTTGCACTTCAGTCAAAACACCCATCAATTTCCTTAGCTCCAAGGAGAATAATACTTGCTTCTCAAACCTTGTAACTAAAACAAGTCTCTGACCCCCACCTGAAACTTTCACAGGCCATCCCTGTTATAAATCTGGTAAATCTCTGCACTCTCTCAAGAACTTTCAGGTTCTTCCTCATGTGTGGTGACAGACCTGGACACAATACTTGAGTTGAGGCATAACTGAAGCAATACTAATGTTTACAGTTGTGCAGCCACTTAACTGAAACATCAAGATGATGGGGCATAAGTTTAACATGAAAGCCAGTGGGATCAGAAGGGATTTGAGGAGACCCTTTTTGTACAGAGAAGGTGGTTGAAATTTGGATTGCACTGCCTAGGAGGGTCTGACAACATTTAAAAAGTACTTGGATCAGCAGCTGCAACTTCATAACATTGAAGGCACGGCCCGAATGCTGGAAAATGGGGTACGTGTAGATTTAGGGATTTTTTTCTTTGTTGGGATCCAGCAGCTAAAGGGCCTCTCCTGTTCTGTTTGATTCTATGATTCTATGGATCGGCACACAATATGTCGAGACTGTGGTGCTGGAAAAACACAGCAGGTCAGGTCAGCACATCATATGAATGGAGATAAGAAACAAAAATGCAAAGAAGATGCTGATAGGATGCTAATCCAAAAGCCCCATAACAGGAGCTACACGGTGGGAAACAAAGTAAGTCAGGAGATAGTAAGAGCATGTAACAAAGGTAGTACATTAATCATGTACATTGGGATAATCAGATTAGCAGAGGGAGCCATAAAGAAGAATTCATAGAACATATTCAAGACAGTTTCTGAGTTCAATATGTTGTGGATCCATCAAGTAATGAGGCTATTTTGGATTTGGTGATGTATCATGATTCAGGTTTAGTCAATGATGCCAGAGTGAAAGATACCCTGAAAACAGTGACCATATTATGTTAGAACTTATTGTTCAGTTTGAAAGGGAGAAAGTTAGGTTGGAAGTAACTGTGCTTAGCTTATAAAAGGGTAATTATAAATGAATGAGGACAGAACTCGATGGAGCGGGCTGCAGAAGAAGTTTAGCAGTAAAAATGGCTAAGGAACAATGACAGGCTTTTAAGGAAATAGCTCATGGCTCACCGCAAAGTTGTTACCCAGTGAGGAGAAGCATTCTAGGAAGTTGATAAGACAATCAGGATTAATGAGAGAAGTTAGTATAGCATCAGGTTGGAAAAAAAAATACAACATAGCAAACATTCGTGGTAAAACGAGAATTGGGAAAATTTTAACCACCAACAAAACATGATGGAAAAATAATAAAGCAGGAGAGAATACACTTTGCAGGTAAACTAGCAATTAATATCAGATCGGAGAGCAAGACTTACTTTAAATCAATAAAAAAGAAGAAAAAAGCTAGAGTGAACATAGGGCCCTCAAAGGATAAGTGTGGGAAATAATAATGGGGAACGAAGAAATTGCAGAGGCGTTTTCACAGTGGAAGACACTAATTTTGTCCCAATTTTAATAAATATTCAAGCAGTTAAAAAAAAAATAAATACAACAACTATCGTGAGAGGAAGAAGTGTTAGGGAAAGTGATGGTGTTAAGGATGAAGTGGGCCCCTGGACTTGATGTGAAGCAACCTGGGATATTAAAGGAAGTGGCTACAGAGACAATAGATGCATGGGTACCAACCTTCCAGAAGCATTAGATTCTGGAAAAGTGCTAGAGAATTGGAACTCTGCCAATATAACATCTTTGTTTTTAAAGTAAATGAGATAAAAATAAAACAGGTAATCATAGACCAGTTAGTTAATGCCTGTTATTGTGAAAATGTTGGAGTCTATTATTAAGGTTATAATCATTGGGCATGTAGAAATGGATAATATGATCAAGTAGAGTCAGCATAACTTCATGAGGAGGAAATTATGCCTTACAAATTTACTTGAATTCTTTGAGGTGGTTACAAGCTGGATACATAAAGGGGAATGAATGGATGTTATATGTTTGGATTTTCAGAAACCATTTCACAAGTAGCAAAACATTAAACTCCCTAATAAGATTAGATTCAATAATGCTGGTGATAGTATATTAGAATGGATTGAGGATTGATTAACTAATGGAAAACAGAGTGTTGGGATCAGGGGGTGGTTTCAGGCCAGCTACCTGTAATTAGTGGTGTGCCTCAAGGATCTGTGCTAGAACCACATTTATTTCCAACATATGTTAGTGTCTTGGATGAGATACATGAACAACTGTAGCCATGTTTGCTGATGACAAAAAAGTAGGCATGTAATGAGAATAAAACAAAGTAGCTGCAGAGAGATATAGACAGATTAAATGAGTGGGAAACACTTGGCATGTGGAATGTAACATAGAAAATGTGAGATTACGCATTTTAGATGGAAGAAAAAAGGAGCTGAATATTATTGAAACAGAGAAAGCCTGCAGAAGGTGACAGAACAGAGGGATTTGAGAGTTTCATGAATCACATCCAAGCTCAGCAGGTAGTAGGTAAGCTAAATGGAATGTTGACCTTTGTTTCAAAAGGAATGGAATGTAAAAGTAAGGAGGTTTTGCCAAGTGCTGGAATACTGTGAATAGTTTTGGTCCCTTTTCAAAGGAAAGTTAAACTGGCAGAGAGGTTTCACTAATTTGATGCCAAGAATGGAGGAAAGAGTCTGAGAAGATTGGGTCTGTACTTATTGGAATACAGAAGACTGAGAAGTGACTTCATTGAAACATAAAAGATTCTTTGCATATTTGACTGGGTAGATGCAGAATGATTGTTGATCTTGTAGGAGAGTCTAGGAACAGAGGGTATAATCTCAGAATGATGGCAGAATGATGGGTTTATGTCAATGCTACTCCTTTAACAAGGTTATGTTGTCTTTATCTTTTTTTCAGTGAGGTCGTAAAATACATAGACTCTGAAAGGTCTGAGTTTGAAGAGTTTCAGGGTCAATTTGATTGTAGCTAACCGATATTGCCTCAAGCAGAAGGCTTTCAAGTTAAAAAAAAAACTTGTACAATGAAAGGGGCGTGGCCAGTTCTCCCAACTCAGCCTCTCTGGTTTGGTTTAGTTTTTAGCAGTTGTGTTGAAAAAGCTGCTGGACTCAAAGAAACAGGTCCAGGTTGGTCCTCTCTCTCTCTCTAAGACCCTGTGCTTGATTTTACCTTTTGTGCCAATGGGTGTTTATGGGGATTGTTGTAAGTATTTGGAACAGCATCATGAACTTGTGATAATCTGTTGGGGTTTTGGATAGGTTAAGTTATTCGGTCTTCTGCTGTCTTTAAATTCTGTACTCTTGAAATTAAATTCTATTTTGCTTAAAACTATGTAGTTCAAACCCCTGTGTCCCTCCTGGAATATCCATGTTACACCTACACAATAGGCAGAGTTAGGGTCTGGGTTATTTTCTTGAAATGTTTGAGGGGGTCTGGCCTGGACCAAGACAGTTGCACATTTAAGACAAGAAGAATGTCGTCTCCAAGAAGGTAATGAATATTTGGACTTCTGTGCCACAGACAACAGTTAATATTGAGTCCTTAAGTATAGTCAGGGTTGAGAGAGACCAAGTTTATTCAGTATGGGAATCAGTTGTGGAGAAAAATCAGTGAAGTGTAATTTGATGTTTATTAGTACACTCACTATTGAAAGGTGGAACAGGGTCAATGGGCTGACTGGCCTTCTACAATGCTTCAGCTGCCTCAGTTCTCAACACCTAGTTTTTGAAGCCTGTGAATCCCATTTTTTTTCCAATCACTCTTTTACTATGTCCTGACATCTTCAAACACCGATGCACACAGACCGCTAGCTTCCTTTTTCTAGATACATCCTTTAAAACTGCATCCTGGATTCTACATTGCCCACAGGAGCATGGAGGCAGTGGGGACCTTGAAGCATGGATGTTGGTGATGTTCTGTCTGCTTCCTATAACAGACCACTGAAGCCTGTACAAAGATGGCAAAGGAGTGGGTGCGTGAGAGGATGTGGGCGGTTTCAGAAATGGTCTATAAATCCCAGCCTCATCTCTCTCCCTCTTGCTCTCTCCCCTCTCACTGCTTCCTGCCTCAGACCAACTGAAAGAGCCAAGAAGCCAACCTGAATGCTCCTGGACCAGGTGGAGCCTCTCTTCATTGAGCTGTGAGGGCAGAGGTAACACTTAAACATTCTTTCTTACCTTCAATTTCCAGCTTTGTTGGAGACTGTGTTTGAAAACTGCCAATGTTGAGCTCCACACGACACAGATAGGGACCAGCATCCTCCTGGCTCAGTCCATCCATCATTATTGAGATGTCATTGTTGCTGAGGTTCCCCACGAATCTGAATCGATTCCCACTGTCTTGCTGAGTCACATTCTCACACAGCTCACCCTGGGAATGGTCTGTTTCAGAATATGTACACTTAAAGATAACACCTGTGTCAGATTTAATCCATATCACGGAGCCAATGAGTGTGAGATTGGTGTCAGGGTGGGTAAAGCTGCAGGGTAAGACAGCGGTTCCTCCTTCCTCAGCCCTCACTCCATCCGCGACTGTCATTGACCAACCTTTAACAGAATCCTCTGTCAGGGGAGAGAAAGAGGCAGGGGATATGAACACAGCACTGGGAAGGATATCAGCGTGCAGAACTGAAACTGAGACTTTGATTTGAGTCTGTTATTTAGTTGAAACAGGATTGGCATTTGTAATGAGAGGCAGTGGTAATGTCTATTCATAAGCAATCCAAAGTTTCAGTACCCACCTTGGCAGCTGCTGGAATTTCAATTCCGTTATTTCATTTGTAATTAAATGGTAACCATGAAACCATCGTCAATTGTTGGAAAAAAATCCATCTGGTCGACTGATATTTTTTAGAGAAGGGAAATGCCATTCTTATGTGGTCTGGCCTAATTGTGACTCCAGTCCAACAGCAACAGATTTGACCCTAAAATGCCCTCAGAAATTCCCAAGGGAGACAGTCAGTTGCACAAAACCAGGACAATGAATGTCATGACTGAACAGGGAATAGTGTGTCAATAACCATGTCTTGCTCTTCCACCCATTGTCAGTAACTGTTCAAATGTACTAAAATCCCAATGAGATCACCAACACCCAAACTGCTTGACTTATCACTACTCAGAACAGTAGGGAACCATATCAGCAATCTTCAGTTAAAATAATTCCATCAATTAATTTACAGTAATAACTGCAGTGACCCCTGACCCCCACCCCCCAACAAACACAGACTAATCACAATTAAGACAGAGAAAAGATAAACAGTTCATATTTCTACCAAGAATGAAAAGAATAATATAGGCAGGGTAAATAAAATTCTGAAAATCAAAGAACTGACCACAAGATGGAAAAATCTTTCTCTGTCACTGTCCCTTCGGTTTTTTGCCATGATGCATTGCTGCTCTCTGTGCTGTGAGACTCAATGAGTAATCAGGTGAACTTAAATTTTTGCTTATCTTTCTTTTCAGCTTTCTCAGTTTTTCCATCCTTATTTCCATGGTGATGTGGGAGCGGGAGAGATGGCTGCTTTCTGTCTGTAGGATCTAGATGTTTTCTACATTCAGCAGCTGTGTTTACAGAGTTTTTGGAGAGGCTGACAGGTGGGATGTTTTTCATCAGAAGATTGAAAGCTATCTGCTGGGTGATTTGTGCAGGAGTCATTGTTCATTTGTTCAGCGAAGTGGGTGAATTTATTGAAGGTTTATACATTTGATTTTTATTCAGATTTATATGCTCTTATTTTTTTGCATGCTTAGTCTAATTTATATATATAAGCTCTTGTAAGCTGCCTATTTTTCAGCTTAATGACATTGAGGGCATACAAGAGACAGAGTTAAGTGGCTTGTAGATTTAGAGAAGTCATAACACATCAGGATCAGTCAGATGGATGACTGTCAGGAAAGGCAAAAAGGTAGTTCAGAAGATTTCCGTTGGTATATCTCTCCCAAAGAGATATTGAATTTTGGGCCCTATTGAAAGGATAGTCTCCCAGAGGAATATAGAAGACATCAGATCTTGGGCACTAAGAATGAATTTTATGTTTGGTGGGTTTGATAAAATTTAAAAGAATATTTGCTATAGGGGACTGTCCTGTCAAGGGCATAGACAGGAGGTTCTGCAGCAGTGAACATGAATCTAGGATAGTATGTTGCTTTCCTGATATCAAGAAAGGGGAGAATGTAAAAGCAGAAGTTATTGTGTACATTGATAGGAATGGCACATTTAGGAAAAAAACTAAGGCTATACAGAGTGAATATAAGAGGTTAGGTAGAAGATTGTAAAAACAGATCCTCAAAAGTAGAATCTTTGGTTTACTCCCAGTGCTAAGCTCAAGTGAGGGAAAAAAGGATAAAGGAGAAAAGACTGAAGAAGTGGTGTAACGCTCAGGGAATCAGATTCTTGGATTACTGGAAATTTTTTTCTAGGTGGAGGGATCCTAAGCAGCAGAGTAAATAGAAAGTTAGATGAGGATGGTTTTGAATCTGCAAACAAAAACCAAATTAATTTGAAAAGACAGACTAGAGCAAGTCAGAGAACAAAGTAAATCTGAAGAATTAAACTAAATTTATTTCAGTGCAAGGGATCCTACAAGTAAGACTGATGAACTCGGGGCATGTATGAGAACATGGGATTGGGATGACATATCTATTACAGAAACTTGGCTGAGGAATGTACAGGACTCGCTGCTCAATGTTCTGGGATTTAGATACCATCAGAAGTATAGAAAAAGAAGCAAAAGAGGAGGAGGAATTTGGTTTAGCTTGAGGAAAATATTATCGTTGTAAGTAGAGAAGATATTTCTGAAAAACTCAGTAAGTGCAAAACTTGACCTTCTCTTGAGTAATAAGACAGAGCAAGTAATTGAAATGATAGCAGGGGGACACTTATGCTAAAGTGATCATAATTCTATTTGTTTTAACATAGTTATGGAAAAGGCTAAGCCTTCTTTAAAAATTAAAGTTTTTAATTGGAGTAAGGAAAATTTTAATTGATTGAGACAAAATTTGAGTGGAATAGAGTGTTCACAGTAAAGGGACGTATGATAAGTGTGAGGCTTCCAAATGTGTGGTAATAATAGTTTAGAGTCTTTATGTTCCTGTTAGATTTAAAAGTAAGGATGGTAGGATAAGATAACAATGGATGAATAAAAATGTTGAGGTTCTAGTCAAGTATAAAAATGAATCATACCTTCGATGTAAATAACTGAATTCAAATGAATCTCCTGCACAATATAAAGAATAATTGTGGGTTCCTTTCCAGAAATATTTGTATCACCTAAAAAATTCTGTTGGGGTGTTGAATGACCGGGAAGTGGCTAATGTCGTGCCTTTATTTAAGAAGGGATGTAATGAGGAGCCAGGGAGTTACAGATATGTGAGTCTGATGTCAGTGGTAGGTAGGTTGTCAGAAGTGATTCTGAAAGATTGGATTTAAGTGGAGAGGCAAAGAATAATTAGGGATAGTCAACATGATTTTGTCTGACAGAAATCATGTCTCACAAACTTGACTGAGTTTCTTAAAGAAATAAACAAGAAGATTGATGAGGGCAGAGCAGTAGACATTGTTTACTTATACTTTCATAAAGCCTTTGACAAGGTTCCATATGGTAGACTAATGAGAAAAGTTAGATCATGTGGGATTCAGGATGAGCTTGACAACTGGATAAAAAGTTGGCTTATTAGCAGAAGACAGAGACTGACTGTGGAGGGCTATTTTTCAGACTGGAGGCCTGTGACTGACAGTGTTCCACAGGGATCGGTGCTAAGTCCACTTTTGTTTGTCATTTATATAAATGATGCAGATGAGAATATAGAAAACACAGTCAGTAAGATGTGAATGACACCAAAAATGGTGGTCCATTGGACAGTGAAGAAGGTTATCTGAGATTATGGAGAGATCTTGCTCAATTGGGTCAATGGGCTAAAGAGTGGCAGATGGAATTTAATTTGGGTAAATGTGATGTATTGCATTTTGGTAAAACAAGCAAAGGCAAGACTTATACAATTAAAAGTAGAGCCTTCAGTAGTGCTGTAGAACAGAGAGAGACCTTGGCTTTCAGGTTCATAATTCTGTGAAGTTTGCATCATATATAGATAGGATGGTTAAGAAGCTATTTAGCATGCTTGTCTTCATTGTTCAGATGTTTGAGTATAGGAGTTGGGACGTTATGCTGAGGTTGTACAGAATGTCGGTGAAGCCTCTTCAGGAGTACTGTCCAGTTCTGGTTACCCTGTCGTGGGACGGATATTATTAAGCTGGAGAAGGTTTTGTAGAGATTTACCAGGATGTTGCTGGGAATGAAGTGTTTCAGCAATAAAGAGAGTCTGAATACACTGGGACTTTTTTCACTGGAGCATAGGATATTTCAGAGGTTTATAAAATTATGAGGGTTATAGTTAAGGTGAATGGCAGGTGTCCTTTCCCTAGGGTGGGGCATTTCAAGACTTTCAGGTGAGAGGAGAAAAATTTTAAAAAGACATGAGGGGCAAATGTTTTTTTATATGGGCATTGGCTCATGTGTAGAATTAATTTCCTGAGGAAGTGATGGCTGTGGGTACAGTTACAACATTTAAAAGCCATTTATATAAGTACATGAAGAAGAAAAGTTTGGAAGGATATGGCCAGTTGTATGCAGATGAGACTAGTTTGGATTGGAGGCCGGTGACCAGTAGTGTTCCACAGGGATCGATGCTGGGTCCACATTTGCTTGACATTTATATCAATGATGTGAATGAGAATAGAGAAAGCATGGTTTGTAAGTTTTGAATGATATCAAATTTGGTGGAATAAATTGGAGGGATATGGTCAATTACAGGCAGATGGAACTTTATTTGGTAGTAAAATAGCCTTTATTGTCATGTGCAGTCAATGAGTGCAGTGAAAAACTTGCATTGAAGGAACTATTCCTGATGAAGGTGTTAACACTTTCATTGTAACCAAGAGGGACACATTAAACCATTGCAACTTTCTGCTTTAGGAGATGATCTCAATATCAATATAACTTTAGGTGGATTGGAGATTGAATTGAATGTTCTAAGTGTGTCAAAATCTTTCCATACTGATATCAGAGTGCACCTTAAAAGATCAACACATCAAAATACATTTAAAAAAATCAAATGCAAAACACAAAAGCAAGATACTGCAGATGCTGGAAGTTTGGAAAAATGAATCAAATGCTGTAAATACTCAGCAGGCCAGACAACACCTGTGGAGAGAAAAGGTTAACATCTTAGTTCAATGACCTTTCATCAGAAAACCAAATCACAAGAAAGTTCACAGAATCTTTTACATTCTCATCATGCCCTGTACAGATGGAACAATGTGTGAATGGCTTCTTACCGGGTATGACATGCACCCGACTCTCTTTCTGGATCAGACACTGAATATCTTCGTGTAATGATATGTATTCCACCACACACAGGTAAGTGTGATTGTCCCTCACACTCAGCTGGTTTATCCTGGTCGAGGCATTTCCCTCCTTTGGATTCCCGATGAGCTCATATCGATTTCCACCATTTACAGTTATCCAATTTTTTTGTGGTTGGACTGTAAATGTAACAATGCATTGATAGGGCTCCTTCCTCATCCAGGTAACAGTACTCAGGTTGAGATGGCCCATGATCCTGAAGGAACATGGTAAAGTAACTGAATCTCCTACTGTCCCATTCACCACTGGGACATCTCCCTGAGCAGCTGAGGATAGAACAAACATCAGACTGGATGAAGTCAGAGATTAAATTTATGCATTCCTTTCAACTTCACAATAAAATGAACAATTCAAACTCCACTCATATCTCTAACAGGTCTATCCAAGACATTCCCCTCCAATAGTCATTCTGATTAAAATGTCTCCCCACCTCTCAATTTAAGGATCTTGATCACAAGATGCTTGAAGATCAGGAAATCCATTGAACCCTCCCAAATTCATTCATGCAGAACCCTTCATCCATTGCTCAAAGTTAATGTTCTTTAAATAAGGTCAACTATTTTATAGCCTTTCCCAAAAACTCTGTCCAGCAATAACATTCAAAATATTGATCACGCTCTGTGTGAAGGAGAACCCCCTGGTGTCATTCCTAATGTGACCATTCACCACCTCTTACCTGCAACCTTTGAAATAAATACAGGTTAATTTAAACGTGTAGTCCAGATTACATTTTTCTAAACTTGTCTCAGTATTTTGGGTGCAGGTGGAGGGATAATTCAACCATGTGGCTCTTTGCTGCTTGTACTTTAAAGGTGAGTTGAGGGATGGACTGCTTCCTCATTCCATACGTTAAACAGGTAACCCTTATTTTCAAACCAGTTCATCTTTTGCTCACAAGAGTAAGTATCCTCTCAAAATCTGCCTGGTCAAGTCTCCTCAGACCCTTCTTTATTTCAGTAATGTCTCTTTTAATATGTTTTATTTGGTCATGGTTGTCGCTGATTCAGGTTATGTGTATTTATTGTCCATCTTGAGTGCCAAGGAGAAACTGTCTTCTTGAAATGCTGCAGCCCTGAGGTGTAGGGGTTACCTGCAGTAATTTTAGGGATGGAGCTCCAGGATTTTGACCAAACAATACTGAAGGAATGGCAATATGATAAGAATGGAACCAGACTACCCTGTATTGAGTGAGGCAGCAAAAACAATGAGCGCAGTCACAGCTGTGTCAATCCTGTAAAATCCTTTTCATTAACATCCTCCTCATTAACATCTGGAAGCTAGTGCAAAAAGTGGAAGAGCTGTCTCACAGACTGGTCAACTAACAGCCTCACATAGGCAAACTCATGGAATCATAACTCACAATGTCTCAGGCACCACCATTGCCATTCCTGGATATATCTTGTCCCATTGGCAGGACACACCTGGAAGAAATTGAGGCACTGTGATACACATTTGGGAGGGGACTGCCCTGGGAGTTCCCAACATGAAGTCCCCAACTTAAAGATAACATTGTTAGCCCATGGAACCACAATCTGTAAACTCGTGATCCATGTTAACTCCTCACTCCACCATTCCCATCAGACTGGGAGATCAATGAAGAGTCCAGGTGAGTATGCTGTGAGCAACATCAGGCAAACCTAAAAATGTGAGGCCTACACGCTGAAACTAGAACCTTCAGGATTTGTTACTTGTTACAGCCAGAAACACCACACAATAGAGCCATCACATAACCAATGGATCATATGGCTCAGCTGTCCTGAATGGTGGTGGACAATTGCTGTACTAGCTGGTTCAGTACAGTTACAACACTGGGATTTCCTTAACAATTTGGAAAGCTGCCTGGGTATGTCATGTACACAAAAAGCGAAGTGAGTCTGATTAGGCCAATTACTGATCTTTCCGTGCACTCTCGATCATCAGTGGAGTGATGGAAAATGTGAGTGACTGCCCTTAACATCAAGGCCACAGTCAAGCATGTGAAGCATCAAGGAACCTGAGCAAAACTGAACTCAATGGGAATTGGGGAAGAAACTTCCATTGGTTTGAGTCATACCTGGCACACAGGAAGATGGTTTTGGTTTTTATAGGTCGGTCATCTCAGCTCCAGGATCTATCTGCAGAAGTTCTTCAGGGTAGTATCCTAGGCCCAACCATCTTCAACTGCTTCATCGATGACTTTCCCTCCATCAAAAGGTCAGAAGTGGGGATGAATATTCACTGATCAACATGGGATGAAGAACATCACCACCTACAAGCTATCCTCCAAGATGTGCACCATCCTGATTTAGAAATATTTCACCATTCTGTCAGTATCACTGGGGCAAAATCCTGGAACTCTTTTAACAACTGCATCATGACGGAATACAGCAGTTCAAGAAGGCAGCTCATCATTCCCTTCTCCAGGGCAATTAGGGATGGCCAATGAAGGCTGACTGAGCATGTGGTGCTCACATCCCTTTGAACAATTGCAAGATAAATATAGTTCCAAGTCAGGATGCACAGCCAGGGTGGTGGTGGAGGCAGGTACAACAGAGGCATTTAAGGGACTTTTACATAAGTACGTGAATACACAAGAAATGGAGGGTATGAACCAATAGCAGGCTGAAAAGATTAGTTTCATTTGGTGTCATGTTTGGCACAATATTGTGGGCCGAAGGGCCGTTCCTGTGTTGTACAGTTCTATCTTCTATGTCCTGAACCCTCATTGGATGAGCATGTCTCAGGGTGAAGGAACCTTCAGCTCACATTGGCTGAATGTTGCTATCTTCTCTCTCTAGTGGCTGAGGTGAAAATGAGGGGAGCTGCCTTCTCCTGAAGTTAATGTCCTTGTGAACTATTCCAATCCTTGGCAGATTGTGAAATTTGAATTGAAAATGTCTGGAACTAAAAACTAATTGCATAATGAACATGTTTCCATCATCATAAAAGAAAACCCATCTGGGCCATGCATGTCTCTTAGGGAGATCTGCTATCATTCCCCTGCAGTGATGTTGACTCTTAACTGCCCCATGAATGGCTCACTGAGTTCTGGACAAGGAATAAACCCAGCAAGTGAATGAAACTGTGGCTCTAAGAACAGGTCAGAGACTAGGTATCCTGTAAATTAACATATTAAGGCCTATTGATCAGTCAGGAGTATGATGGAATACTCCCCACTTGCCTGGAAGAATGCAAGAAAATATATTGCTGCTCTGTTACGGTCATGGGGTCAAAATTCTGGAACTCTGATCCTAACACCATTGTGGGAATAAAAGTTACTACAAAATACATTGCAGTAAGGCACCAACACTTCCTCCATCAACACCTTCTAAATTAGTGACCTCTACCATCATGGTGAAAATCAGCAGCAAATACATATCATCTGCATCCTCTCCAAAGCCTCCACATCCTTTCTGTAACTTGGCAACAGAACTGAAAGCAATACTCTAAGTGTGGCCTAACTCTAAGTGGCACAGTGGTTAGCACTGCTGCCTCACAGTACCAGAGACCCGGGTTCAATTCCCACCTCAGGTGACTGTCTGTGTGGAGTTTCCACATTCTCCATGTGTCTGCGTGTGTTTGCTCCGGTTTCCTCCCACAGTACAAAAATGTGCAGGTTAGGTGAATTGGCCATGCTAAATTGCCTGTAGTGTTAGGTGTAGGGGAATGGGTATGGGTGGATGGCGGGTCGGTGTGGAGTTGTTGGGCCGAAGGGCCTGTTTCCACACTGTAAGTAATCTAAAACCAAAGTCTTATAAAGCTGCAACATGACATTCTGACTCCTGTCCTCAATTATCTGACCCATAAAAGAAAGCATGCCATATGTCTTCTTTACCATCCTGTCAACTTGTGTGGCTATTTTCAGGGAGCTATGGACTTGAATCACAACGTCCTTCTGTACATCAATGCCTTTCAGAGCCCTGCCATTAACATTTGATCTCCCAAAGTGTAATCACACCTACCTGGATTAAACTCCATCTGCCATTTCTCTGCCCATATCTGCAATTGATCTACATCCTACTGTATCCTTTGACAACATTCTACACTATCCATAACTCCACCAACCTTTGTATCATCTGCAAACTTATTAACCCACCCATCTACATTTTCTTCAAAGCCATTTGTTTATGTATCACAAACAGCAGAAGTCCCAGCATGGATCTCTGTGGAACTCCACTAGTTACAGACATCTAGCCTGAAAAACAACCTTCTACCACTGCCCTCTGTCTTCATTTGACAAGCCAATTCTGAATCGACACAGCCAGGTCTCCATGAATCCCATGCATCTTAATTCATTTAAACAATATCCACTGCTCTACTCTCATCAATCACCTTCATCACCCCTTCAAAAATGCTCAATCAATTTAGTAAAACATGAATGATTTTTCATAAATAGACCATGCCTTTCCAAATATGCATCAATCCTATCGCTAAGAATTCTCTCCAATAGCTTCCCAACAAATGATGTGAGATTCATTGGTCTGTAGTTTCCTATATTATTCCTATTTCCCTTCTTGAACAGAGGAACAACTTTCGCAACCTGTCAGTCCTCTAGGAACTATTCAGTGGCTAGCAAGGATAGAAAGATCTCGGTCAAGGTCCCAACAATCTTCTCTCTTGTCTCTCTCAATAACATGGGGTAGATACCATTAGGCTTTGGAGAGTTATCCACCTTAATGTTCTTCAAGAGATGTTCTTCTTTCAAAATGCCCTAGCATATTAGCACTCTCCACACAAATCTCACCATCCTCCATATCCCTTTCCTGGGTGAATACTGATGCAACATGCTTATTTAGAGTCTCATCACATTCTCTGCTTTCAAACACAAGTCCCCTCCTTTATCTTTGAGTGGTCCTATCTTCTCCATTATTATCCTTTTGTTTTTAATGTAGCTATAAAATGCCTTGGAATTCTCTTTAACTTTACTTACCAAAGTAATTTCTTGGCCCCTTTTGCTCTCCTAATTTCTTGTTTGAGTACTTTCCTGCTTTCCTTATATTCCTCATGGGCTCTGTCCAATTTTAGCTTCTTAAACCTTAATACGTTTCTTTTTTCCCTTTTGACTAAATTCACAGCTTCTCTTGTTATCCAATGGTCTCTTTTCTTGCTATCCTTATCCTTCCTCCTTCCTGGAACATGCTGGTCTTCAACTCTCCCCAGCAGGTCTTTAAACAGTTCCCACATGTCAGCTCTTCCCAATTAACACTCCCTAGCTCCTGTCTAATACTGAAGTAATTTGCCCTTCCTCAATTTAGTACCTTTTCACAAGGTCCTGACTTATCATTGTTCATAGCTATCTTAAACACAAGGTGATTCGATGACTGTTACCAAAATGCTCTCCCATTGAATGGTCAGTTACCTGGCCAGGCTCGTTAGTCAAAACAATGTCCACTATAGCCCTTTCTTAAGCTGGACTATCAATATACTGTTCAATAAACCCTCTTGAATACACTTAACAAATTCTGCCCTGTCTAAGTCTCTTCCTCTAAGGGAGTCCCAGTCAATACTGGTTCTTCTTTCTTCACCCACTGCTGATAGAGCAAGGTTCTCATTGGTAGGGACGTTGGAGTTTGAATCCTCAGTGATGTTTTCTCTGTTACCTATTCCTAGTTTGAACACAGCAAATGACTGAGCGTGTGAGTCTGCGGGACATTGCAGAAATGATGGTGGAATGGTCTATTATTACTGCCTCCTGCCTCAGGCCAACTGAAAAAGCCCTGGATAAAGAGACTACCTGAGAGCTCCTGGACTAGGTAGAGCCTATTCCCATTGAATTATCAGGGCAGCGACACCATCTGAACATTGATCCTCACCTATCACTTCCAGATATGTTCCTCTCTGAGTTTTAAAACTGCCGATATTGAGCAGCACAAGACACTGGTAACGACCAGCATCCTTCTTTCTCACTCCCTCCATCATTATTGAGACATCTTTGTTGGTGAGGTTCCCCACGAATCTGACTCGATTTCCACCATTCTGCTGTATCACATTCTGACACAGTTCACCCTGGGAATGGTCTGAACTGGAATATGTACAGTTAAAGATAGCATGTGTGTTAGACTTCATCCATATGATTGAACCGGTGAGTGAAAGATTAGTATCAGGGTGGGTGAAGCTGCAGGGTAAGACAGCAGTTCTTCCTTTCTCAGCTCTCACATCGTTCTTGACTGTCATTGACCAACCATTAGCAGAATCCGCTGTGAGGGGGAGAGAGAGAGAGACAGAATATGAACAAAAAACAGACACCAAACAGTGAGGTAAAACACTGAATCTGTTACATAGTGAGTCATACAGTTGTGATTTATGAACAGTCTTGAGACAATGTGGAATGAGCTACAGACTGTAGTACAACAGAGAGCTTCAGACGGTTTGTAAACATCCTGAGGTTAGACTGTGAGTGTTGTTGATGTTAGTTGAAGAGAGGGTTTGGTGCCTGAGAGTTATTTGAATTCTCCATTGTTCGAGGATGCAAGGAATAGCTGAAGAGCAGATTTTAGGGCTCTCCCTGCAGAACCTTTTCCATTTCCCATCACTTTCTATTCTATTATTGATCCAGCTTTTAGCAACTTGGCTCACTCATCAATAGTAGCAGGGGGAAGGAGAATGCAGTGGAGATAAAGCTGAGGGAAATGGATGTAGAAATAAAGAAGGAGAACTGAAGTAAAAAAGTAAATTCACCAGAGAATTGCTGTCTTATTAGAGAAACTTGGCTGGTAATGATTTAACCTGAGGGTCACTCTGTCTCAGACAAGGGGCACAGTTGAGAAGGTGGGACCTTCATGGTCACCTCAGACAGGAAAGGAATTAAACCTGCATTGTTGGCATTACGCCGCATCGCAAGTCAACTGTCCAGCCAACTGAGCTAACTGACCCTGGGAAGACGATCCAAGTTGGTCCAGAAGGCAGTGTGAATATCATCAAGGGAGGGCATAAGGGAGTGTGGCATGGCTGGATGGCATTTACTTGTGAGTAAGGCAGATGAGCTTAAGGTGTTGATTAGTGCTTGGGGATGTGATAACAGAGAGACATAGTTAAGGGTGGGACAGGATTGACAACACAATGTTCCTGGGTATAAAACCATCAGATTAGATGTGTAGGGGTCATGAGAATGTAAAAAAAGAAGTGGTGCTGCAACATTAATCAAAGAGTCAATTGCTGTTATAAGATGGATGATATCTTGAAATGATTCTCAAATGAGGCCACATAGTACATTATATAAACAAACACCCCATCACCACCCTCTTTTGTTGCAAATGTATTGTAGACTCCTAAACAGTCAGGAAAAGGTAGAAAGATGGATATATTGGCAAATCTCAGCGAACTGTAAAAGTATCAAGGTAATAACGGGAGGAAACATCTTCTTCCCCAACATTCAATTGGATAGACAAAGAGTGAAAGCTTAGTGGGGCCAGAATTATTAAAATATGTTCAGGAGAAATGTTTAAACCAGCACACAGAGAATCCAACAAGATAGAGATGATGCTTGATTGAATTCTAGGGCACCACATGATTGATATGTCAGTGAGGAGCAGTTCAATGACAGTGATTATGATTTAGGTAGATTTTAGATAATTAGTGATCAGGACAAAATTTTAATTGAGGAGAAGGCTGATTTTAATAAGACGGGATCTGGCTGAGGTAAACTGGAAGCAGCTACCTGCAGGAAAATCCATGTCAGAGCAGAGAGAGACATTCATAAGGTGAGTCTAGGGCCAACATGTCTTTTTAAGGTGAAGATGAGGGGTAGGGCCAACAAGTCAAGAGGACTCTGGATGTACAGGATTGGAAAAATTAAAAAAAAGGAAGCTTATGGGAGGGACTGAGCTCTGAAAACCCCGGATATCCTCAGAGTATAGAAAGTATAGAGGGTCACTTAAAGAAGAAACTAGGAGAGCAAAGGTGGGGGTGGGGGCAGGATAAAACACTGTTTGATAATATTAAGGAAAATCTGAGGGTATATTATATGTATATTAGGGGCAAGAGAATAACAATGGAAAGACTAGCCACATTAGGAATCTAAATGGTAGTCTGTGGATGGTGCCAAAGTTGTAGATGACGTCTCAAATGAATATTTCACTTCTGTATTCACTATAGAGAGAAGCGCAATGTAGGTACAGAAATCAGGGAAGGGGACTGTGGTAAATGGGAACAATGTAGCTGTAGAAGCTGTAAAACGTAGCAGTTATATCAGGTTTGAAGGTGCCTAATACCCAGGCTCAGGTGAGATGTATGCCAGGCTGTGTGTGGGGCAAGGGAAGAGAATGCAGTGGCTCTGATATTAATTTTCAAATCCGCTCTGCCACGGGATGGGTGCCAGAGCACTGAAGGGCAACTAATGTGGCATTATTGTTAAGGAAAGGTGGTAGTCATAAACCAGGAAACTACAGGCCAGTAATGGGAAAATTATTGGAAACTATTCTGAGGGACAATATAATCATAGTTTAGGGAAGCAAAGGTTAATCTGGAATAATTAGCAAGTCGTTGTAAAGGAATTGGATTGAATTGGGCTGGATTGAATTTTCAAGGAGGTGGCTAGTTGCATAGGTGAGGGTTATACTGATGAGGAGGACTACAGTATGCTTCACTTAAGGATGGCTTACTCAGATGACTTTCTATACATTCACCAGACAGGATTATCTCTGTCACTCTGTGAAACGCATTAATGTAAATTAATTCAATGACTCTTTCTAGCCTTCCTCCTTGGAGTACTGAAATGGCTTCAGACTTATTTTCAGCTCTGATGGTCTGGAGGTTGCTTTCCAACTCTCAACCTGGAAACTGCTACAATTTCTTTTAAAAAAAAACATACTTCTGATGGTTTGACTTCTATTCTTTTGACCTTAACCTACTAATGGTAGTTCACCATCTGTTCCCATAGACCATAAACTCAAGTTTGTAAATAAACATCAATTAATTCCCAGGTAACTTAGCTATACAGACATACTTTCTCATAAAGGTTGCTTTACTTCACTGTTCCAGATCACATTCTGACCCTTTCTTTTAAAACAAAAAATCATTTTCACAGAACTGAAAATTAAAATCTATTTTCCCTCCACATTTGAATCCAAATTCTGAAATAATAATGATATTTTATAAACTTCCATCACACTGTGCCATCTGATTCTTGATCCCTTCATGAGTGGGTACAGTCTCTCTCTATCTACACTATCCTGACCCTTCATGATTTGGAAATGCTGGTGTTGGACTGGGGTGTACAAAGTTAAGAATCACACAACACCAGATTAGAGTCCAACAGGTTTATTTGGAAGCACACTAGCTGATACCACCTGATGAAGGAGCATCACTTCGAAAGCTAGTGTGCTTCCAATTAAACCTGTTGGACTATAGCCTGGTGTTGTGGGATTTTTAACTTTGCTGACCCTTCATGGGTGGATACGGTCTCTCTCTAGCTACACTATCCTGACCATTCATGATTTTAAAAATCTCAAACAAATTCTTGTCTCAGCCTTCCTTTTGACCAGATCCATTTTGAAACCCATGATTTAATGACCTCTAATTATTTTGATGTCTCCAATTGTGCAGTTCACCACAACAGAAAACATACTGTATATCCACTCTATCAAAAGATTGCACTTGAGAAATATCTGTGTCAGAATATCCCTTTGTTATGTTCTTCTCTTCAATGTAAAAATATCAGATACATACAGGATTGGTATGTAGTATTTTTGATTTGCTGAGAGGCTATATTGTAAATCTGACTTTTTCTTGCTGCTTCAGCCTGTCAAACAAATCATGGGCTTAACCCATTGTATCCTGATGAAGTACATAATGATTGGCAGTGGTTTAAGGTGCATCCACTAAAAGATTAAGTTATCACAACATTTACTATGTAATGAAGTGGTATAATTGACTCCCCAACATCTCTTATAGGGTCATCTAGTGAAGTAGGGTCAATTAATGATGACAAGATCTGTTCGGGCTCTGAACAGATTGAAGGAAGAACCTGATGTGACTTGAACCCAGAGCTTCTCAAAGCAGGGACACTCCCCATTGGATCACAACAATGTCCTACACATTGAACAGTATAGAATCAAATAAAGCTCAATGTCAATGTCACTTAACTCACCAAGACCATAATACTGGTTCGCCATGACAACCCAACAAGCCTCCCTACCTTACATCCCAATAAGTAACAGTGCTAAGCCAGAGGCAGCTGAACCCAAAGACTGGAGAAGCTGCAAAAAAAAAAGATTGCCATGAATTATACCAGATCAGAGTGGTTCACAAGGAGATGCCAAGAGGGAAGATTAATGTGACAAAAGCCACCTATTGAAGCAGTGAAGAAACACATGAACAGGTTGGTGGTCAGCAGTAGGACTGAAAGGTTAAGACTCAAAACAAGTAACTGCTGATAATGGGGAAGCAATGGTGAGTGGTATCATTAGGTGGCTATGAAGCTAGACATTCAGGATATGTTTTGGGGAATGAGGTTCAAAGTGCATAAAAGGAGAGTTTCATATTTTTAAAAAATTCAGGAATTAAGAGTCTCACGATGACCATAACCTCTCAGTGAAAAACAAATAGTTATTCCTATGTGGTTGATCCACATGTGACTCCAGGCGCACAGCAATGAGTGACTCTGAATTGCCCCCTGGCCATTTAGGGATGGACAATGAATGCTAACCTGGCTAGTGACAACTGCATTCTATGAATGAATGATAAAACCAAAGAAGTCATGGAAGGTGACAAGACCAGACCCATACTGTCCTTAGGATTCAGGGACTTTCTGGTGAGGAGCAATGAGATTAACTGCTCCAAGGATGAAAATGTTCTGGAGGATTGTGGAGAGACAGGCCAGCTTACAATCATGAGTCCCAAAGCCAGAAGGCATTTTTTTCATGTGAAAAGGTCAGTAACTAGTGAATACAGATTTAAGGTCAGAGATAGAGAATAAGAGGAGAGTTGAGGAGATATGATTTCACTTCGAGGGTGATAAAAGTCTGCCCTCACTACTTGAAAGGATGCTTGAGTTAGAAAGAAGTATTTAGGTGTTCATTTGAGTTTCCATTTGCTTCTTCAATAGTCCGCACTCTTGCTTTCTCATTTCTTTTTGATTTTTTAAACCTCCCTCCAATTGAATCCCACCTCCCACCTCCAACATTGCCCCAATAATTAGTTTAAAGCCATCAATAAGTTGGTAAGGAATATTATGGATCAAGTGCTGCATTATGGAAGAAGTATAGTCAGATCTTTGTTGTCTGAGACAGACATGATGACCCAGACAGCCTATTTCTATGCTGTTAAAAATCACACAACACCAGGTTATAGTCCAACAGGTTTAATTGGAAGCACACTAGCTTTCAGAGCAACACTCCATCAAGTGGTAGCTGATGAAGGAGCATCGCTCCGGAAGCTAGTGTGCTTCCAATTAAACCTGTTGGACTATAACCTGGTGTTGTGGGATTTTTAACTTTTTACACCCCAGTCCAACACTAGCATCTCCAAATCATTATTTCTATGCTGAAAGTGTCCAAAAGTCCATGAATTTACAATGAAACCTTGAAGGAATGAATCTTCAGACTAGGAATAGTTAATTACCGATTGATTGACAGTAATTAATACTCATCATATTGATAAAAGAGCATTGAAGATGAAATAGACAAGATGTAATTTTCTATGCTGAGTACAGTTTGTATCTACCATAGAAATGTTACAGCTTCACATCATTCAGTAAATTTCAATGGTCAGCCAACAACAGGGTTTAGTTACATCAAGAGGCAAAGTTTGCATTTTTGTTTTCTGTATTTGCAGGATTGTTTATGAGAAATAAAGACAAATGCCTTTAGTTCCATCATTGTTACTTCTTAGTAAGTTTTTCACCAGCATCTTTCTGAAACGTGATTGTGCCTGTAGTATTCTGCACATCCTCTCACTCTTTGGAAAGTCACCTGAGTTTCTGTGGACTCTGTGTCACTTTGTAATTCTGATGGAAATGCTTTGGCAGTATCAGGTAAACAATGGTATCCTGCTTTCATTTTTTGTAAAGCAAATGATTTCTCCCTGATGAAGAAACAACGGTGAAGGAAAAGGCACATCGTGCTAAATTGTAACAGGTTTGGGAACTAATACCAGATAGCAGATGGATAATCATGGAAGAGGCAATTACATGTTTGATACAATGGATATGAAAGGTCAGCATTCAAAAGTACTTACTGCGACCCTGCACCGAGACTGACAGGAGCACTGCAGAAAGACAAACATAGAGAGACTTCATCTTCAATACTTAGTGTTTCATCCTCCTCACTCACTTACTCTTGTCTTTTACAGAAAAATACAGAAGTTACTTGGGTTCCTGTGCACTACCGAAGAAATGTTGATCAGAACCAGAAATGGGAAGTCTGTGTATGGTCAGTAGCAGCTACGAGAGTGACATAACTGCATGAAACTGAGGCAGCAACCACAGAATTTTTTAAGAAAAGGAGATATTGTATAAACTTTCAGTACAATCTTCAAAATCCTCAATGTCAACCTCAAACAGTCTGAGATTTATGGCAGGACAGGGTAGACACAGAGAAAAGCTCTCTCTACACTGCTCCCCATCAAACATTCCTAGGATTGGGACAGCATGTGGTTGGAGTAAAGCTACAATGAAAACCATAGAAATCCCTGCAGTGCAGAAGCAGACCATTTGGTCCATCGAGTCCAATTCACCCTTCCAGAGAGCATCCTGCCCAGACTCACCCCATTTATCCAATTCTGGAAACTTTGAATTTCCCATGGCTAATCCACCTAACCTGCACATCTTTGGCTTATGGGAGGAGACCAGAGCACCTGAAATAAACTCATGCACTTATCTGGATAATGTGCAAACTGCACACAGTCACCCGAGGCTGGAATCCAGAGCAATGAGGCAACAGTATGAACCAACAAGCTACCATGCTGTCAATGGTTTACCAACCTGAAACAAGGCTCAGACAAATGATTTTATTGTCCAAAAACTGATCTTTTATTTTACATGTATACAGGGAAGAGATCAATGTGTGCAGGAAATCCCTGACACAGTATGGAGATAGGCCAACAAAGGGTGAGGCCACATTAGATTTGGTAATGGGTAATGAACCTGGCCAGGTGTTAAATTTGGAGGTAGGTGTGCACTTTTGTGATAGTGACCATAATTCAGTTATGTTTACTTTAGTGATGGAAAGGGATAGATATATACCACAGGGCAAATGTTATACCTGGGGGAAAGGCAATTACAATGTGGTTAGGCAAGATTTAGAGTGCATAAGGTGGGAAAGGAAACTGCAGGGGATGGACACAGTTGAAATATGGAGCTTATTCAAGGACTAGCTACTGAGGGTCCTTGATAAGTATGTACCGGTTAGGGAGGGCAGAAGTTGTTTAGTGCAGGAGCCGTAGTTTACTAAGGAAGTTGAATCTCTTGTCAAGAGGAAGAAGAAGGCTTATGTTAAGATGAGATGTGAAGACTCAGTTAGGACGTTTGAGAGTTACAAGCTAGTCAGGAAAGACCTAAAAAGAGAGCAAGAAGAGCCAGGAGGGGACATGAGAAGTCATTGGTGCATAGGAAACCATAAGGCTTTCTATAGGTATATCAAGAATAAAAGAATGACAAGAGTAAGATGAGAGCCAATCAAGCACAGTTGTGGGAAGTTGTGCATCAGACGAAATAGGGGAAGTGCTAAATGAATATTTTTCATCAATATTCACACTCGAAAAAAACACCGTGATCAAGGAGCATGCTGAAATACAGGGTACTAGACTAGATGTGATTGAGGTGCACAAGAAGAATTGTTCGTAATTCTGGAAAGTGTAAAAGTAGATAAATTCCCATGGCCAGATTGGATTTGTCGTAGGATTCTCTGGGAAGCCAGGGAGGAGATAGCCAAGCCATTGGCTTTGATCTTTATGTCGTCATTGTCTACAGGAATAGCACCAGAAGACTGGCGGATAGCAAATGTTCCCTTATTCAAGAAGGGGAGTAGAGATAATCCTGGAAATTATAGATCAGTGAGCCTTACTTCAGTTGTGAGTAAAGTGTTGGAAAGGGTTATAAAAGGTTGGATTGATAATCATCTAGAAAGGAATAAGTTGATTAGGGATTGTCAGCACGGTCTTGTGAAGGGTAGGTCATGCCTCACAAACCTTATTGAGTTCTTTGCGAAGGTGACCAAACAGGTGGATGAGAGTAAAGTAGGTGATGTGGTGTATATGGATTTCAGTAAGGTGTTTGATAAGGTTTCCCATGGTTGGCTATTGCAGAAAATACGGAGGCATGGAATTGAGGGTGATTTAATGGTTTGGATCAGAAATTGGCCAGCTGAAAGAAGACAGAGTGATGGTTGATGGGAAATATTTATCCCAGTTTAAAGTGGAGTACTGAAAGGATCTGTTTTGGGTCAACTGTTGTTGGTAATTTTATAAATGACCTGGATGAGGGCATAGAAGGATGGGTTAGTAAATTTGCGGCTGACACGTCGGTCAGTTGAGTTGTGGATAGTGACGAAGGATGTTGTAGGTTACAGAGAAACATAGATAAGCTGCAGAGCTGGGTTGAGAGGTTAATGCCAAAAAGTGTTAAGTGATTCACTTTGGAAGGAGTAACAGGAATGCAGAGTACTAGACTAATGGAAAGATTCTAAGTAGTGTAGATGAGCAGAGAGTTCTCAGTGTTCAGGTACATAGATCCTTGAAAGTTGCCACCCAGGTTGATAGGGTTGTTAAGAAGGCATAAAGTCTGTTAAATTTTATTGGTCGAGGGATTGAGTTTTGGAACCATGAGGTCATACGGCAGCTGTGCAAAACTCTGGTGCGGCCACATTTGGAATATTGCATTCAGTTCTGGTCACTGCATTATAGGAAGGATATGGAAGCTTTGGCAAGGATTCAGAGAAAATTTACTAGGATGTTGCCTGGTCTGGAGGGATAGTATTTTGAGGAAAGACTGAGGGACCTGAGGCTGTTTTTGTTAGAGAGAAGAAGGTTGAGAGGTGACTTAATTGAGACATATAAGATAAATCAGAGGATTAGATTGGTTGGATTGTGTGACACTTTTTCTTCAGATGGTGATGGATAGCATGAGGGGACAGAGCTTTAAATTGAGGGATGATAGCTGTAGGATAGATGTCAAAGGTAGTTGTTTTACTCCTGGAGTAGTAGGGACTGTTGCAACAGTAGTAGACTCGCCAACTTTAAGGGCATTTAAATTGTCAATGGATAGTCATATGGATGAGAATGTAATAGTGTAGGTTAGGCTTCAAATTGGTTTCACTGGTCAGCGCAATATCAAGGGTTGAAAGGCCTGTATTGCGCTGTAATGTTCTATGTTCTGTGTTCTATCACCTATATACATCAATTGCTGTAGGATAACTTCTCCAAAGAGTTATCTGAATTACTTTTCTAACAAAATCATGGGAAAGTCTATACACGATTTATTCATTTTAGTAACAAGTGCAGTTATAATATAATACCATGTTGATGGGAAATTTACACTTAATATCGGATAGAACATAGAACATAGAAAAGTACAGCACAGAACAGGCCCTTAGGCCCATGATGCTGTGCCAAGGATTAATCCTAATGTAATATAAAATAACCTAATGTACGTACCCCTCAATTCACTGCTGTCCATTTGCATGTCCAGCAGTCACTTAAATGATCCTTAGGACTCTGCTTCCACCACCACTGCTGGCAACCCTTTGTGTAAAGTACCTATCTCTGACATCCCCTCTATATCTTACAAATCCAAGCTTCTTCAGATCACAGAAGCTGTCTGTTCTTTCTCAAAGATGCTAGCCAAATAGGCCTATGCTCGCTAAGGCTCATGGATTAATTATGACCACAAAATGTCTGCTTGACCAACAAACTGTCTGCTTTAAAATTATTACTGCTTTATGCTTTTAGCTGAATGCCTTTATTGTTAGTGATAATCCATTTTTATCCTTTATGTTACAAAATTTTAATCATTTAGCTATTCTATCTTTCATGCTGGCCGAGTAAGTTGTTTTATTCTTCCATATTTCCCCCCTTTTGTCCATAAAGGACAACCAATTCAAATCTGATGGAGCTCATTTCTTCCAGGGCTAACTGTTCATCTGCTGATGGGGGGAGCTGAAGGGGTAACCTGTTGGACCATCATAGAGGTGAGTACAGTTTGCCTGAAAAGGAGTCACTTGGAGTTTTACAACAAGAAGTCAGAACAAGAATACCAATGATTAAAAAAAGGAGCCCAGGGGCCCATTGTAAAATAGAGCTTCCCCAGATACCTAACAGGGAATGAAGCCAGATGAATAGTCCACATGGTGCATCTGGGTGTCTGTGTAGCTCCCCTCTTCAATCTTCCTGATTTTGACTGCCTCCTTTCTGATATTATCAGCAAAGTTAATGACATTTTTAGAGGAGTCAGGGATGTAAGTGTGACATTCTGATCCTATGAGGGCACAAGTGCCACTTTTTGTAAACCTCATTGTTCTGTTTCTGTCAAAACATCTACCATTCTAACCATTGTCTATTTCAACTGTCTTGGTGTATTCATTTTTTAAAAAACATTTTCTGTTAATTTTTATTAATTATCCT
Source organism: Hemiscyllium ocellatum (assembly GCF_020745735.1). Lineage (NCBI taxonomy): Eukaryota > Metazoa > Chordata > Chondrichthyes > Orectolobiformes > Hemiscylliidae > Hemiscyllium > Hemiscyllium ocellatum. The sequence continues at coordinate 7,294,985 of NC_083402.1, forward strand.
GTTAACATTGGTTATAAGTTCAATAGAAGTAGACACAATTGTAAGCAAATACAATTACCTATTTCAGATCCCTCAACTCCTCCCTTTTTGATTTAAAACACTCAAAATCAAAATGCAAAAGCAATCTTAAAATCATCAAAACAAAAACATGTCAGATGTAAGGGGCCCGGAGCATCTCGTGAGACCTCCAAGTGGTGTAGTTGATGAGGGCTAAGGGACTGAGCGAGACAGCACTTTGATATGCAACATACAAGGAGAGGCTTCAGCATTTGCTGAATACAATGAGCAAGAAGAACAAAATAAGAAGCGCTAGTATTTTAAAAAAATATAATAACTTCCCCATCTTGGGCTATTGCAACAATTCTTATCAAGCCTCAAGTTCATTCACTGATTGCTTGTTAGCATTACGCATGGATTCAAAAATTCCCCAGTTCTCTTTTTTGAGGTATTCACATGTCATCATTTTTTTTGTCCTTTTACTTCAGCTCACGTTTGCTGTTTTAAAGTCTGTTCCTCTATGGATTATGTGTCAGTGTCTTATCATTTGAACTATGCTTTTGTGCCTTTCCAAGCCACAGACTAATTCATTTGTCAAGTTGGTGTACATGTCTGACACCCATTCTTCAATGCATGTTTTTAAACTCATGTTTGTTTGTTACCTCCAGGGTGACATTCACTTTTGCATACTTCCATCTTATTCAAAGACCATGTCATGCATTCTAGGCTCTCACATGAGCAATCAAGTGACCCATGAGTTTTTACTTATCTCTCAATGGATGGTACCAATGTCTCGGGCAGTGGCTTCATCACCACATCAGGACTCTTTAAAGGAAAGACAAGGAAACAAACATCACTTACAGAAATCTTAAGTTCCTTTTCATTAAAATACATGTTAAAAGTCAATTGCCATTCCATCCCATTATTCTAATTTGTTTCTCTTCTGCCACTAATCTCCATTCATAATTACTTCATCTCATCCAATTTTGCCAGTTAACTATTACCACCTATCTAATTTAAGAGACGTGGAGAAATCAGCAGTCCATGGCAGATTATTTTATAATATTTTAAAACAGAAGTCAAATATTTCTGTTTGATTCAAGCAGAATATATTTTGTCTGTTCTTTCTCTAAGATGCCCCACATATCTTAAACTTACTTCATAGCTCATTCTAGATATTTGACATTTATGACATATCTCTGCAAATTTGATCAAAACCAAAATTCTGTTTACACTCCCAAAGTCACAAACAATTTTTTTCACAGTATTTCTTCAATGTTGTCAGCTGCAAATTGCTGATGCCTCATCCATCACTGTGTTGCGATCGGAAAAACAAAACTAACCATCCATTCTACCCCAAGCAGGATGAATTAATAAGTGGTTTAAAGGTTGGAGTGATAACTCCTGTGCATAATTATGTCGATCAACTCTCCCTCTTTCTCTCTCTTTTCTCCTATTCAGAAAATGTGTGTTATATTTAACAAAGAAAAAGCCTACCTTGTTGGTATTAGCTTGATTTTCAGACTTTAGAACATATCATTCGGATATTCTTCAAAGAGAAATGTATTTTCAAAATTCCAATTTTCCTATTACTTTGATACTTTCATATCAAAAATACACTTACAATGAGAAAATCTTATCATCCAGAACTAAAGGCGTGGTGGCTCACTGCTGCCTCACAGCGCCAGGGAGTGTGGTTCAATTCCCATCTTGAATGACTGGGTGGAGTTTGCACATTCTCCCCGTCTCTGTGTGGGTGAATTGGCCATGCTAAATTGCCCATAGTGTTACATACATTAGTCAGGGGTAAATGTAGGGGAATGGGTCTGGGTGGGTTACTGTTTGGTGTGAAATGGTTGGGGTGAAGGGCCTGTTTCCATACTGTAGGGAATCTAATCTAATGATTCACTCATATTGGAACACTCACAACAGAACAGGAAATTCTAAACATGTTAATTTTCAGTTCTAAGAGGTAAATTTCTTCCAATCTTCATGATCCAATTTTTAAATCAACACTTGGTTGCAGATTTTGCATTACACAGTCACTGATGGTTCCTTAAAAGGACATTACATTTAACATTTATTTCCATACTGATACAGACACATATCACACTTCCAAATCACCATAGATTCCCAAAATGCAAACTAAATTCAAAACATTCCTGGATCTTGAGGTCCAATGAATGAAAGCACAAACGTTCAACCACCAACAAAAAAACATTCAAACCAGACCACAAATAGTTAACACTTAGTTCAGTGAACACAGCACCAAGAATCGGTGTGTCTGTCTGTCTTTCTCTCTCTCTTTCTCTGTCTGTCTGTCTGTCTGTCTCTCTCTCTGACTAGGACACTCTTTAATTGTTCTAAGTGATTGCAACTAAATGTGGCATTAGGTGGAAATGATTCCTCAGTTTTTTTTATGATGGCTTTCATTAAAGGCGTTTTTCCCCACTTTAGACACTTACATTTAATTCTAATATTGCCAATTGGATTTCGGGTCAATTAAAAACCAACAGTCCATGGATCTTGCATTGTTTTACTGAGGAGGATCCAAGCCTCTTGCAGAGAGAAACTGGCTGTTAACTCCTAGGGAGGGCTTTTCTCTTTAAGCCGTCCTTTGAGAGGGGTCTTCATTCCCCTTTTGTTTCGTTCATGGCACAGAACAATAGTTCATAAATCACTGATGGTCATCTCGAGTAGGATGGTAGGGTCAGGGAGTTTATCAATATTAATTCTAAGTTCGGATGGTGTCTAGGGTTGGTGAACCAACACTGGCTGTCCTCCCTGAGGATTAGGGAAATATCTCATAGGGAACATACCAGGTGAGAGTCAATGAGTGTCACAGCTGCCACTGCACAGGTTTCACCACTTGCCTGACTGTAAGCTTGTTGTTCTTTTCTACAGTTATATATTTCTGTTTGTTTTTGTATATCCTATTGATGTTTTCTAAGGTCTATCTTTAAACTAACATTGTCAGCAGAGCAGCTGGTGGAGGCATCTAACCCCACCACATCTGGAAATTGCAGCTGTTGTTCACCCCTTGGATCTTGCTCAAGGGTAGTGGGGAATAATAGTTGTCTACTTCTTGGTCTAGAATCTCCTCATCTGCCTATGTAGATGGAGAGCATTTGGCTCACATCCTTCAGGCTGTTTAACTATCATTTGTTTGTGAATTTCCACTTGTTGCCTATTATCTACAACTTGCATTTCTTTCTTTTTCTTCCCCGCATAACCTGTTTCAATACTTTTGTCTCTTCTTCTCTCTTCTTCCCTTTTCCAATCTCCAAAAGCTGCCTGGTTTACCTGTTTCTTGTCTCTTCTAAATCAGTCTCCATCTAATAGAAACTTTTATACAGGATATTCTTCCCAAGTTAAAGGAGCTTTCAGGTGGAAATGTCTGGTGGCTAGCTTTAGTCCACTTCACCCAATTTTTTAAATGGTCAATTGATGTTTGGCTGCAGTTTTTGAAATATGAAATAGCCTGGGGTAATTTTAGGTGGGATTTTGCTAACTCTGGCCCCCATCCTATTTTTGAACAATCTGTCCTTAATTTGGCTGAATAGTTTTGCAATGTTCTCAGTCACTCAATTTCCTTTTTTACAGTCCAACCGGTGGTCTCTACAGTCACTTCTTCTGGCCTTCACATGGCCCACCTGGGCTCTTAACTCAGGCTCAGTATGGATGGTTGAGAACTTTTTTCTGAGTGACTGAGTTCTAAGGTTTTAACCCAACCAAGTGTGTGCCGTGTCCCAACTTCCCCTGTTGGGAACCCCCCCTAAAAAAACTCACAAAAAACATCAAACATACAATTTAAAATATTTACATGAATCCTTTAATCTTATAAATCCGATACAATAAACAAATCAGACAAACAGTAGTCTCAGTATTGGTTTTGTCACTGGCAGGGCTTATCGAGAGTACTCACCGTGAGTATGTATTTGAAATCGGCCACGTAACAAGGTCACATTTGAAAACAAACAACCAGTTAATGATAATAAAGACACTTAACAGCGGCTCGGTATATGTTTGACAGCCCCCTGATTTGGCTCAAAAATCATACTGTTAAACAATGAACATTGGTCGGTATATATTTGACAGCCACCAACCTGGGTAAGAAAAAGAATCTCTCAAACCATCAGTTACATTTCATAATCTCTTTTCAAAATATCAGCAACTGTTCATCACTAACTCTTCATATCTCTTAAACGGCCATGGATCCTTACAGCACGCACGTTTATAATAATCAATTCTTCAAAACTTAATGTAACCCTCACTCTTATCAATGTCAACCATACCTGTTTGATTCCAGAAGGAGATCTCACCTGACCCGGTCCGTGCGACTGGTCGAGTGAGAGATAGCAAATGAAGCACGGAAATGAGCCTTATTAATTGCAGTACCTTCGCAGATGGAGACAGGCAGCAATGCCACACCATCCAAGGACAGAACCCACTCAAGCGATCAAGGGTCACCACTTGCCAGCTCAGGGTTCCACCTCTGAAAGTTTGGCAGTTCTCCCCGCTGTTGTTTCCCTGTGAAGGTCAAACAACCTCAGTGGGACCTCCAAAATATCTGTCGACATTTTACTTGTATTCAAGGGGAGAGATCACCCAAACACATCAATTGCTATAGGATAACACGTCCAAAGAGTTATCCGATCACTGCCTTTTATAACAAAATCATGGGAATGTCAATACATGATTTATTCATTTTAGTAACAAGTGCGGTTTTGACAAAATGCCATGTTGATAGGAAATAAATGATGCTCCAGTTTTATAGTTAGTGTCATATCGGTCACAGCTTCTTCAGGTCATAGAAGCTATCTGTTCTTTTCCAGGGATTCTGGCCAAAATGACTTCTACTCACTGTTATGACCACAAGATGTCTGCTTGACCAACAAAGTGTCTTTATAATGGTTACGGCTTTGTGCTTTTAGCTAAATACCTTTGTTATTAAACAATTTTGTTCTTTATGTTACTAAATTTTAATCACTTAGCTATTCTATCTTTCATGCTGGCCTACTAAACAGTTTTATTCTTCCACAGTGCCTCGCTCATACGTATAATTTATATTTTTCGTCCCCCGGATCCTCTTTACTGTGTGAACGTACTTAAAGAATTTTCACTCATGCTGATTAGCGGGTAAAATCACTTCTTTCACAACTCTGATTGTAGATGTATAGGTGGTGGTGAAAACCCCACAAAGAACACTGGAAGAGGTTGAAAATACTCTCACATTTTTGACTTTTATTTGAATATGTAAAACACATTAACTCGTCAGCGGGAAGGCATCTCCCTGAAGGTACCTTATGAACACCTCCAAAAAAACATTATATAGGCAGGCATTGGTTTTCTTTGTAAGTTTTATTCCAAATTGTTCTGTTTTGACAGCATGTATTGATGGGGAAGACTTTAATTCTGCCCGATCTTCATCTTCAGTCTTAAGTTGCTTCAAGGTGTTTTGAGAATGAATTGAATTTCAAGTGCAAATAACACTTAATATTCCTGTAACCTGGGTTGAATAATTATGTCCAGATTCAAATTCACATCTTGGGATGTCAACACTGGTAGAAGAGCAACAATATTCATAAGTGAAATTTAAAACAATCAGCGTAATTAAAGAGGTGTGATTCAAGAAGATGACCAAAATGTGAGACGTAGAAACATAGACGTTAATAACATTGATAGGCGAGTCACCCCTTGCAGCCTGCTCTACCATTCGATATGATCATGGATAATCATCCTATTCAGCATCTTGTTCCCACTTTTGTTTCATGCCTTGCTACCCCTTTAACACCAAGAACTATATCTAACTTCTTCTTCAAAACATTCAGTATTTTGATCTTCATTGCTTTCTGTGGCAGAGAATTCCACAGGCTCACCACTCCCTGGATGAAGACATTTCTCCTCATTCCAGTCCTAAATAGTCTACTTGCTATCCCTGGACTGTCACTCCTAGTTCTAGACTTCACACCAGGAAGATCCTTCCTGAATTTACCATGTCAAGTCATTTTAGAATTTTCTAGGTTTCTTTGAGATTCATCCTCATTGTTGGAGAAAGTGAGGACTGCAGATGCTGGAGATCAGAGCTGAAAATGTGTTGCTGGAAAAGTGCAGCAGGTCAGGTAGCATCCAAGGAACAGGAGAATCAATGTTTCGGGCATGAACCTGAAACATTCCTGAAGAAGGGCTCATGCCCGAAATGTCGATTCTCCTGCTCTTCGGATGCTGCCTGACCTGCTGCGCTTTTCCAGCAACACATTTTCAACTCATCCTCATTGTTCCCAACTTCAGTGAATATGGGAGTATCTGGCAAGTGCCAAAGAGTGTGCAACCCTTCAGCAGTGCTACATAATGCTGAAAATACAAGGAATGAAGAACAGGCAAACAATGCTTTCTCTAAACTTTCTTCATCAAACACTCCCAGGACAGGAACGGTACAGGATCAGACAAAAAGTTCAGTTGCTTCTCTCTGGCCACCCAGATGCCTTTCTATTACTGAAGGGAGAGTTAATGGAGAGATAGATGGAAGGTGCTGTTTGGACCTTCTATCTTGAAGACACATCGTGTGGTTAAGGGCTGAACGAGGTTCACAGATCTCTGGCAGGGTAATCACTAATCCATGTGTAGAGAGATGCAAATTCAGTGAGTCTGGTTTGAATTGACATTGCAGACACATGCACACACGGGCACACACACACATACATATTAGTTCCTTTAAAACCAATTGCAAGACTTAACAGAACAAGAAATTCTGTTGTGGCCACTGAAACCAGTGTGTGGTTTGCACTTTCTTTGCATTTTCCACAATTTCCTTCTCCAAGCCCCAAAGCTTTGGGCTGTATCTTGTATTTTTTTTGCCTAAGTCCTAGCTGCACCAAATTCTTTGGAGCATTTTTGCCTGCCTCTCTCTCATTCCAGGAGGAAAACAGCCCACAATAGGGCAGAATGAGTCAAGATAACGGGTGTGCTGTTGATCATTCAGCTCCTCAGTCCTTATATGGAGAACATCCTGATTCTGACTGCCTTGTGCAGGGCCATGACAGATAGGAAGCTGCACTCGGTTGAGTGTACCAGGGAGCTCCTGAGAAAGGCTGTCTCCCTGACTCAACTCCCTGACTCAACTGTGGACAACTAACAACTATAACAAGCTTCCGTGCTGTGTCTGTGCTAAATGCATAAAGCAGCTGCAATATGGGCCTGGTATATCTGGCTGAGAAAAAAAAGTGTTAAAAGGCAAGCCAGGAATACTATGGGCATCCAAGGATATTTTTTGTGAAGGAATTCCAAAATTTTGATCCAGCTATATCTTTCCAAGCCAGAATGGTTAGTAACTTGGAGGGGAAATTGCAGTTGATGATGCTCCCATGTATCTACTGCCCATCACCTTCCAGGTGAAAGTGGTTGTAGGTTTGGAAGGTGCTGTCTGAGGACCCTTGGTGAATTTCTGATGTGCATCTTGTAGGTAGTAGACACTGTTGTACCCTGTGTACAACACTGTGTTGGTGGTAGAGAGAATGGAGTTTTGTGGATGTTGTGCCAATCCAATGGGTTGCTTTATTCTGGATGGTGTCAAGCTTCTTGAGTGTTTTTGGAGATGCATCCATCCAAGTCAGTGAGGTGTATTTCATCACACTCCTCACTTGTGCCTTGTAGATGGTGGACAGGCTTTTGGGAACCAGGAGCTGAGTTGCTTGCTGCAGTTTTTCTAGACTCTAACCTGCCCTTGTAGCCTGTGTGCTGATCTGGCAAGTTCTGTTGAGTTTCTGGTCAATGTGCTCAATAAAATATTGACTTGATACCAAGGGCAGTCACTCTCACCTCACCTCACCTCTGGACCATTTTTTAACCAAGGCTGTAATGAGGTCAGGAGCTGAATGCCCTTGGAAGAACCCAAACTGGGCATCACTGAACAGGTTATTGCTGAGCAGGTGCTGCTTGATAGCATTTTTGATAATAACTTCCATCACGATACTGATGATTGAGAGTAGATTGATGGGATGGTAACGAGCTGGGTCAGATTTGTCCTTTTTTTGTGTACAGGACATACCTGTTTAATATTCCACATTGTCTAGTATATGCTAGTGTTGTAACTGTACTGGAACATCTTGGCTCAGGGAGCAGCAAGTTCTGGAGCATAACCCTCCTGTACCAGAATATTGTTGGGGCCTTTGCACTATCTAGTGACTCCAACCATTTCTTGTTTTCATGTGGATTTAATCAAATTGGCTTAAGACTGACTTTGGTAGTGCTGTGAATCACTGGCACAGGCCCAGGTGGATCACCTAATTGGCACTTCTGTCTGAAGATTGTTGCAAATGCTTCAACCTTATCTTTTGCACTGAGATGCGAGGCTCTTCCATCATTGAAGATGGAGATACTTGTTTAGTCACCTCATCCACTGAATTGTTTAATTGTCCACCATAATTCATGAATGGATGTAGCAGGACTGCAGAGCTTAGATCTGATCGTTGATTGTGAGATCACTGAGCTCTGTCTATCATTTGCTATTTATGCATGCAAGTAGTCCTGTTTGGTAACTTCCACAGGTTGACACCTCATCTTTGGTGTAGTCCTGGCATACCCTCCTGAATTCTCTTTGAACCAGGGCTGATCCTCTGCTTGATGGTAATGGTTCAATGGGGAATATGAGTTTGCAGATTGTGCTAGAGTACAGTTGTCTTGCTATTGATGGGCCAAAGTGCCTATTACCTACCACAGAAGTTTGCTTCTGGTATCCTGAGAGCAACTTATATTCCACCCCATGCAGACATGAAGCCTGCACTTGATGAAATATACACTGCCACAAATAGCCTTGAGATTCAATGAGGCTGAGCTCTAGAGTGTGCTTCCAAGTTACCATCAACACATCTCCTGTCCTGCCAGAGGCCAAACACCCCTCTCATATATTAAAGATGATCTGTCTCTGCACCATCTCTGTGGTTGTAACACTATCTTCTGCGTTCTGTTCTATTGCCCTGATGTTAGTGGGTTTTGAGAAGATTTGTAGCTCAGGTTGAGGTTCTGGATATAAGTTTGCTCACTGAGCTGGAAGGTTCGTTTTCAGATGTTTCGTCACCATTCTGGGTAATATCATCAGAGAGCCTCCTGTGAAGTGCTGGTGTTATGACCTGCTTTCAAATTACGTGTTTTGGGTTTCCTTGGGTGGGTGATGTCATTTCTGTTTTTGTTTTCCTCAAAGGGTGGTAGATGGGGTTCAAGTCGATGTGTTTGTTGAAAGAGTTCTGTTGGAATGCCATGTTTCTATGAATTCTCATGCATGTCTCTTTGGCTTGTCCAAGGATGGATGTGTTGTCCCAGTTAAAGTGGTGTCCTTCTTCATCTATATGTAAGGATATTAGTGAAAGTGGGTCATGTCTGATTATGTCTAGTTGATGTTCATGTATCCTGGTGGCTGGTTTTCTGCCTGTTTGTCCAATGTAGTGTTTGTTACAGTGCTTACAAGGTATTTTATAAATGACATCAGTTTTGCTTGTCTGTACAGGGTCTTTTAAGTTCATTAGCTGCTGTTTTAGTGTGCTGATAGGTTTGTGGGCTACCATAATGCTAAGAGGTCTGAATGGTCTGGTATGTCATTTACAAGTAGTTTTTGATGTAGGGGAGAGTGGCTAGAGTTTCTGGGCATGTGTTGTCTGGTTATTTGGGTTTGTTGCTGAGAAATCAGTGGACTGTATTCATTGTTCATCCATTTTTTTTGAATACAGTAAACACACACTATAACTGCAGCTTAAAAGACCCTATACATAGACAACAAACAAAATGAACATCATTTAAAAAATACCTTGCAAAAACTTTAACAAATACTATATTGTACAAATATGTAGACAACTAGCCACCAGGATACATGAACATCAACTAGCCACAGTATCACTAGCATCCTTACATACAGATGAGGAAGGATACCACTTTGATTGAGGCAACACATCTATCCTGGGACAAGCCAAACAGAGACTTGCAGAGAATTCCTAGAGGCATGGCATTCCAACCAGAACTCTATCAACAAACACATTGATTTGGACCCCAACTACCACTCTCTGAGGAAAAAAAAAACCTGGAAACGACAGCACCAACCCAAGGAAACCTAAAACACATGAATAGAAAACAGGACATAACTCCAGGGCTTCTCCAAAGGTTCACTGATAATGTTACCTAGTATGGTGATGAAATGTCTGAAAATGAACTCATCAGCTCAGTGAGCAAACTTACATCCATTACCCTGATGTATTCATGTAAGGTATAATTTTCCTGGATATGAGGCAATACAATACTTTTCATTGGATCTTGGGCCATGTGACATAATTAATCAAATATAATAAAATAAAATTATAGATGTCCAGCCTTCATTTGGGAGATCAATTTGAAGCTTTTACTGCAGGGAACAGTTATGATCAATTTGAGCTCCTGAAATGGTGGAGGTCTGATAGCTTCTCCCTGTCTTGTTCACAAACAGAGGCTGTTCTGTTATCTGAGAACTAATCACATAGTTTAGGCAGCAAGACGTTTGTCATTGATGACTGCTCATTAGTTCACAGATCATCAGCAACTTAGAGTCATAGAATCATGGAGATGTACAGCATAGAAACAAACACTTTGGTCCTACCGTCCATGCTGACCAGATATCCTAATCTAATTGGGTCCCATGTGCCAGTACCTGGCCCACATCCCTCTAATCCCTTCCAATTCATATACCCATCCAGATGCCTTCTAAATGTTGCAATTCTACCAGCCTCCACTTCTTCCTCTGGCAGCTCATTCCATACACACACAACCCTCTGTGTGAAAATATTGTCTCTTAGGTCCCTTTTACATCTTTCCACTCTCACACTCTCGGTCTGGACTCCCCCACCCCAGGGAAAAGACCTTGTCTATTTATCCTATCCATGCCCCTCATGATTTTAGAAACCTTGATAAAGTCAGTCCTCAGCATCTGACAGTCCAGAGAAAACAACCTCTCCCTATAGCTCAAATCCTCTAATCCTGGCAATATCCTTGTAAATCTTTTCCTAATCCTTTCAAGTTTCACAACATCATTCAAATAGGAAGGAGACCACAATTGCATGCAATATCCCAACAGTGGCCTAACCAAAGTCCTGTATAGCTGCAACATGACCTCCCAACTCCTGTACTCAATACATTGACCAATAAAGGAAAGCATACCAAATGCTTTCTTCACTATCGTATCAACATGCAATTCTACTTTCAAGGAACTATGAACCTGCACTCTGAGGACTTTTTGTTCAGCAACACTCCCTCGGATCTCACCATTAAGTATATAAGTCCTGCTAAGATTTGCGTTTCCAGAATGCAGCATCTCACATTTATCTAAATTAAAATCCATCTGCCACTCCTCAATCCACTAGCCCAATTGATCAAGATCCTGTTGTACTCTGGAGTAACTTTCTTCACCATCCACTGTGCCTCCAATTTTGGTGTCATTTTTTTCATTAGATTAGATTAGATTACTTACAGTGTGGAAACAGGCCCTTTGGCCCAACAAGTCCACACCGACCCGCCGAAGCGAAACCCACCCATACCCCTACCCTTACCTAACACTATGGGCAATTTAGCTTGGCCAATTCATCTGACCTGCACATCTTTGGACTGTGGGAGGAAACCGGAGCACCCGGAGGAAACCCACGCAGACACAGGGAGAATGTGCAAACTCCACACAGTCAGTTGCCTGAGACGGGAATTGAACCCAGGTCTCTGGCGCTGTGAGGCAGCAGTACTAACCACTGTGCCACTGTGCCACCATGCCGCCCTGCAATCTTACTAAATATACTTCCTATGTTCACATCCAAAACATTTGCAAACATGACGAGAAGTAGTGGACCCAACACCAATCCTTGGGGCACTCCACTGCTGATAAGCCTGTAGTCTGTAAAACAAACCTCTACCACCACCCTCTGTCTTCTACCTTCGAGCCAGTTCTGTATCTAAATAGCTAGTTCTCCTGGTATTCCATGAGATCTAACCTTGCTAACCAGTCTCTCAGGGGAAACTTGTCGAACGCCTTATTGATGTCCATATAAATCATGTCTACTGCTGTAACTTCATCAATCCTCTTTGTTACTTCTTCAGAAAAACTCAATCAAGGTCATGAGATATGATTTCCCACACACAAAGCCGTGCTGACTATCCATAATCAGTCCTTATCTTTCCAAATACAGGTAATCCTGTCCCTCAGAATTCCCTCTAAGAACTTGGCCACCACTGATGTCAGGCTCACTGGCCTATAGGTACCTGGCTTTTCCTTACCACCTTTCTTAAATAGTGGCATCATGTTAGCCAATCTCCAGTCTTCCGCCAACTCACCTATGACTATTGATGACAGAAATGTCTCAGCAAAGGGCCCAACAATCATTTCCCGAGCTTCCCACAGAGTCCTAGGGTACACCTGATCAGGTCATGGGGATTTATCCACTTTTATGCATTTCAAGACATCCAGCATCTCCTCCAGCATTTACAAAATATAAAAAAAATACTTTTGAAGAAGAATTCTGACAAGTTTAGGAGCTGGTGAATCTCACAGTGTTCCTTGAATTTGATCTGGGAAACAGTGCAGCCTGGGTATACATGTTAAGAACTTACTGTGAATTCTCAGTTCTAATGTCTGTTCACAACAGCTGCATAGGTTACACCTGCGAGAAAGTTACAGCAATCAGAACTGATCATAATTATAATCTCAGTTTGGCAGTAATTACATGAAAGGATTTACCATGAAATTGTACTTTTCTTTATTCATCAATGGGATGTAGATGTCGCTGGCTAAGCCAGCATTTATTGCCCATCCATAGTTGCACAGGTGGCAGTTAAGACTCAAACACATTTCTGTGAGTTTGAGAAATGCCTATATGCCTATCCAATGACCATTTAAATACCCTTCAAGTTGGCGAGTCTACTACTGTTGCAGGCTGTGCTTTCCATGCCTCCACTACTCTGAGTAAAGAAATTACCTCTGACATCTGTCCTATATTGATCACCCCTCAAATGGAAGCTATGTCCACTCATGCTCGCCATTGCCATCTGAGGAAAAAGGCTCTCACTGTCCAACCTATCTAACCCACTGATTATTTTATATATTTCAATAAAGTCACCTCTCAACCTTCTTCTTTCTAATGAAAACAGCCCTAAACCCCTCAGTCTTTCCTCATAAGACCTCCCCTCCATACCAGGCACCATTCCATTCTCTGAACCCTTTCCAATGCTTCCACATCCTTCCTATAATACAGTGTCCAGAACTGTTTGCAATATGTTAAATGTGGCCGCACCAAAGTTTTGTACAGCTGCAACGTGATCTGAAAGCCAATCCCTCTGCCAATAAAAACTAACACAGCCTACGCCTTCTTAACAACCTTGTCAACCTGGATGGCAACTTTCAGGGATCTATTTACCTGGACACTGAGATCTCTCTGTTCATCTACACTACCAAGAACCTCATTATTAGCTCAATACTCTGCATTCCTGTTACTCCTTCCAAAGTGAATCACCTCACACTGTTCCACATTAAACTCCATTTGCCACCTCTCAGCCCAGCTCTGCAGCTTACCTATGTCTCTCTGTAGCCCACAACATTCTTTTTCAATATCCACAACTCTACCGACCTTAGCGTCATCTGCAAATTTACTAACCCATCCTTCTACCCCCTCATCACATTTACATAAATGACAAACAACAGTGGATCCAAACCAGATCCTTGCAGTACCCCACCAGTAACTGAACTCCAGGATGAATATTTCCCATCAACCTTCACCCTCTGTCTTCTTTCAGTTAGCCAATTTCTGATCCAAACTGCTAAATCACCCTCAATCCAATGCCTCCGTATATTTTGCAATAACCTACTGTGGGAAACCTTATCAAATGCCTTACTGAAATGCATGTATGCCACATCAACTGCTTTCCCTTATTTACCTGTTTGGTCACCTTCTCAAAGAACTCAAAGCATGACCTACGCTTCACAAAACTGTGTTGACTGTCCCTAATCAACTTATTTCTTTCTAGATGATTATAAATCTGATCTCTTACAACTCTTTCCAGCACTTTACACACAACAAAAGTAAGGCTCACAGGTCTATAATTTCTAGGGTTGTTTCTACTCCCCTTCTTGAACAAGGGAACAACATTTTCCAATCTTCTGGCACTATTTCTGTAGACAATGATGACATAAAGATCAAAGCCAAAGGTTTGGCAATCTCCTCCCTGGTTTCCAAGAGAATCTTAGGATAAATCTTATCCAGCACAGGGAACTTATCTATTTTTGCATGTTCCAGAATTGCTAACACTTCCTCCTTCTGCACATCAATCGCATCTAGTCTCGTAGCCTGTATCTTAGTATTTTCCTCAACCACATTGCCTTTCTCTAATGTGAATTTTGATGAAAAGTATTCAATTAGCACTTCCCCATCTCCTCTGGCTCCACGCACAACCTCCAACTACAATGCTTGATTGGGCCTAAGATGAAGGGCTTATGCTCGAAACGTCGAATTCTCTATTCCTGAGATGCTGCCTGGCCTGCTGTGCTTTGACCAGCAACACATTTGCAGCTGTGATCTCCAGCATCTGCAGACCTCATTTTTTACTCTAATCTTAATCTAGCCATTCTTTTATTCCTGATATGCATACATAAAGCCTTAGGGTTTTCCTATCTCCCAATTACTTCTCATGTCCTCCCCAGGCTCTTCTTAACTCTCTCCTTAGGCCTTTCCTGGCTAATTAGTAACTCTCAAGAGCCCTAACTGAGCCTTCACATCTCATCCTAACATAAGCCTTGTTCTTCCTCTTGACAAGACAATCAACTTCCTTAGTAAACCATGGCTCCCGCGATTGACCACCTCCTCCCTACCTGACTGGTATAAACATTTTAAGGATCCGCAGTAGCTAGTCCTTAAATAAGCTCCACATTTCTATTGTGTCCCTCCCCTGCAGTTTCCTTTCCCATCCTATGCATCCTAAATCTTGTCTAATCACATCATAATTGCCTTTCCCCCAGCTATAACTCTTGCCCTGTGGTATATACCTATCCCTTTCCATCCCTAAATTGTGGTTACTATCACCTAAGTGCTCACCCACCTCTGAATCCAACACCTGGTTGGGTTCATTACCCAGTACTAAATCCAATGTGGCCTCATCCCTTGTTGACTTGTTTACATACTGTGTCAGGAAACCCTCCTGCATGCTTTAGACAAAAAAATGACCCCACTGAAGTACTCAAACTACCGTATTCCCAGTCAATATTTGAAAAGTTAAAGTCCCCCATAACAACTACCCTGTCATTCTATCACTATTGAGGATCATCTTTGTTATCCTGTCCTCTACATCTCTGAAACGATTTGGAGGCCAAAGAAAACTCCAAATAGTGTAACTTCTCCTTTCCTGTTTCTAATCTCAGCCCATACTACCTCGGTAGACCAGTAAGCGTGGTGGTTTCCTTCCCTAAAGGACACTAGTGACCCAAATGGCTATTTCCTGACAACTGACAATGGATTTCTGGTCAACATTAAATTCTTAATTCAAGTCTTTTTTTTTAATTCAAATTCCACCATTTCCGAAGGCATGATTCAAAACTGATTATCTGGTTCTCTGGACTAGCAAAAAACCACAAGAACTGCAGATGCTGTAAATCAGAAACAAAAGCAGAGGTTGCTGAGAAAGCTCAGCAGGTCGGCAGCATTTGTGAAGTGAAATCAAAATTAATGTTTTGATTCAGAGGGTCACCGAACCTGTAATGTTAACTTTGATTTCTCTTTTCAGAAGTTGCCAGACTGCTTGTGCTTTTTCAGCAACTTCTATTTATGTCTCTGGGCTAACTGTCCAGCAGTTTACCATGACGCCTTCATGATCCCCTTTTCCCTTATTTTTCTTCTGACCATCATAAACAGATTGGAAGTGACAAGCTGCTTCACTGAAAGTTAAGTATCAACCAATGGGACAGTGGAGAGTATGTTTGCTTTCTGGTTGATGCAGGACAGCAACACCCCAATGAAGATGGACAGGTCAGCTGACCAATGGCAGCAGCATTGAGATGAGGGGTTGTGGCTTGGAAGTTATGCAATCAAACCTCCATGATTGAACTGCCGAGCGTTGGGGATACCAAAAACAAGGAAATAGATCACACAGCCCCAACAGGCATTGTCTAATTCATGGGTGAATGGGCTTCTGAGCCTGCGGGGAGTTGAAGGATGAGGGGGAAAGGGAGAGAAATTTAGGATTGGATTTTCACAAGAAATGTTGACTCACTCACTTCTGAATTAGCAACTCAGAGAGTCTTGGTATTTGAACTGAAGGAGAATAGTCTGTTATTGAGAAGGATAACTTTTAAACATTCGGAAAACATTTTGCAAAATGGCAAGTTATGTTGACGTACAATTTACCATCAGTTACCTTTTCAGCCTGTTCAGTGTGAGGATAATTACAGGAAAGTGGCACATTTACCCCAATATCAGCTCCCTTCAGTGTGAGGGTAATTATAGAAAAGAGAAACATATCTGAGCTGGAAGGTTCATTTTCAAACGTTTCATCACCATACTAGGTAACATCATGAGTGAACCTCCAGATGAAGCACTGGTGGTATTAACGAGTTTTGTAGCTCAGGTTGAGGTTGTGAATGTTGGTTTGCTCACTGAGCTGGAAGGTTCATTTACAGACATTTTGTCACCATACTAGGTAACATTTTCAGTGAGCTTCCAGATGAAGCACTGGTGGTGTAGCCCACTTTCTGTTTATATGTTTGGGTTTGCTTGGGTTGGTGCTCTTATTTTCTGTGGTGATGTCATTTCCTGCTCTTCTTCTCAGAGGGTGATAAATGGGATTCGAGTCAATGTGTTTGTTGATAGAGTTCCAGTTGGAATGCCATGCTTCTAGGAATGTCTCTGTTTGGCTTGTCCAAGGATGGATGTGTTGTCCCAGTTGAAGTGGTGTCCTTCCTCATCCATATGTAAGGATACTAGTGAGAGAGGGTCATGGCTTTTTGTTGCTAGTTGATGTTCATGTATCCTGGTGGCTAGTTTTCTGTCTGTTTGTCCAATGTAGTGTTTGTTATAGCTTTTGCAAGGTATTTTGTAAATGACATTAGTTTTAATGTTGTCTGTATAAGGTCTTTCAAGTTAATTAGCTGCTGTTTTAGTGTATTGGTGGATTTGTGGGCTACCATGATGCCAAGTGGTCTGAGTACTCTGGTAGTCATTTCTGAGGTGTCTCTGATGTAGGGGAGAGTGGCTAGGGTTTCCGGATGTGTTCTGTCTGCTTGTTTGGGTTTGTTGCTGAGAAATTGGCAGACTATGTTCATTGGGAACCTGTTCCTTTTGAAAATACTGTATCGGTGATTTTCCTCTGCTCTGAGTAGTTTTTTCTGTGTTGCAGTGTGTGGTGGCTCATTGAAATAATGTTCTAATGCAGCTTTGTTTGTGGATGTTGGGATGATTGCTTCTGTAGAGTATGGTCATCACCTAGTATGGTGATGAAATGTCTGAAATGAACCTTCCAGCTCAGCGAGCAAATGTACATCCAGAACTGGTGGCATGACCCACTTTCTGATAGAGTTTAGGTTTCCTTGGATTGGTGATGTAATTTCCTGTGGTGACATCTTTTCATGTGGTGATGTCATTTCCTTTTTTTTTCTCAAGATGTGGTAAATAAGATCCAAGTCAATGTGTTTGTTGATAGAGTTCCAGTTGGAATGCCATACTTCTTGTAATTCTTGTGCATGTCTCTGTTTGGCATGTCCTGGGATGGATGTGTTGGCCCAGTCAAAGTGGTGTCCTTCCTCATCTGTATGTAACAATACTAGTGAGAGTGTGTTATATCTTTTTGTGGCTATTTGATTTCATTGAATGGCAATGATCTGGGACAAAACTAATTGACACTTAGTGTCACTGAGTCATACAGCACAGAAACAGGCTCTTTGGTCCAATTTGTCCATGCTGACCAGGTTTCCTTAACTGAATTAGTCTCATTTTCCTGTGTTTGACACATATTACTCTCAAACTTTCCTAACCATGGACCACCAAATGTATTTTAAATTTTATAATTGTGCCCACCACAACCACTTCTTCTAGCAGCTCATTTCATACATGCACCACACTCTGTGTGAAAATGTTACCCCTCAGGTCCCTTTTAATTCTTTCCCCACTCAACTTAACCTATTCTCTCTAATTTTGGTCTCCCCTCCCCTGGGGAAAAGACCTTGGCTTATCTTATTTACCTTATCCATATCCTCCCTGGTTTTATAAATCTCTGCAAAGTCACCCCTGAGCCTTCTACATTGCCGGGGGAAAAAATCCCAGCATATCTAGTTTCTCCTTATAACTTAAACCTTCCAGTCTCAGTGGCGTTCTTTTCCCTTTACTTTGCTCCCCTTCCAGTTTAATAACATCCATGACCAGAATTGTATACAGTACTCCAAATGTAGCTTTATAATGTTTTGTACAATTGTTTAATGATGCCACAACTCCTGTACTCAGTGCTGTGACCGGTGAAGGCAAGTATGCCAAATGTCTTCTTCACCATCCTGTCAAGCAGTGATGCCACTTTCCAGGAACTTTGTGTCTGTGCCCCGGTTTCTCTATTCGATAACCTCCCCAGCGACCTGCCATTAACTGTATAAGTCCTGCCCTGCTTTGTCTTGTTAAAATGCAACATTTATCCACATTAAACACCAGCTGCCATTATTCTGTCAGCTGACCAAGTTGATCAAGAATGCATTGCCTGAGGTAACCTTTTCCCATTTTCACAATATCACCAATTTTGGAGTCATCCACAAATTTACAAAACGTGCTTCCTATATTCTCAACCAAATCATTGAGATGTATGATGAACAATAGTGGACCCACCACTGATCTCAACAGAACCCTGTTGGTTAGAGGTCCTAATCTGAATGAAAACTGTCTACCAGCAACCTCTGTCTCCTACCTTCAAGCCAATTCTGTATCCAATTGGCTAGTTCTCCCTGTATTCCTTGAGACTACCATGTGGAATTACTGACACCTGAACACACTGGCAGACAGCACAGTGGGATGGAACATGTCATTCAAATTAGTGAAATATCCGGGCCGGCTAGCTCACTACTGATAGAGATAGATTGTATTCTATCTCGCTGGATAAGTCATTCCGCCATTCCAGACTTTTGCTCAAAATATGAACTAGACGGGAACAACAATCCTAATAAGTAGAACTGTGGAGTTCTGACGAAGGGTATCTGAATTCCGTTTTCTCTCTCCTGATGCTGTGTTTCTTCGGCGCATCGTTTTTTTTTGTTTCAGAACACCGATAATGCCAGTACAGACTAATTGCAAGAAATTGAGTGCTTGGTTTGATGAACAGCTTCATAATTGCAGAGCGCTGCATCTTACATCTTGTTTCATTCTACAGTTTCTATCTCCAGCCGTTTCCTGGTGAGATGCAAACTCCTGAAAAGTGCTCTCGCATGTCGGTTGGAATGCCCACAATTCCACGGCATGGGAAACTGCTCTATCTATAGAAGTGGGTTTCTGGGTAATCAGCGCGTGCTCTAACCATGCTAGGACCGTTGCTGTTGGTGCTGAAGGCCATCAATCAATCAGTCCAACGAATGGGAGCGAAGGAGGTACGAACTTTACCCCAGAGCTTTCTCATTGGCTGAAAGTCTACCACATTGGGGCACTGTGTTGCAAATTCAGGTGGAGAGGTTGGGGAAAGAAATTTGAGAGCATCGCGCCCAGCCGTGGACACAATGGTGCAGTAATAAAAATCTGGGAGACTAAAAAGTCCAGAATAAGATGAGCTCAGGTCATTCGGAAGGTGGAGCGATTGTGGATGATGGAGGGAGGGATGTACAAGTGAGTCAAGGGAGTTCATAACAACGGTGTTACTTTTAAATCTGAGCCATTGTTTGATCAGAAGCTAAAGTCTATCAATGGAGACCAGAGTAATGGATGAAGGGGATTTAGTGTGAGATACAGGTAGCAGAGTTGTGGATGATCACACTATATGCAGATGTGAGCGGGACCAGAATATATTGGACCAAGGTCTAAGGCACAGGACATGGATGAGGGTTTCAGGAGCAGGTGCAGGGAGTGAGGTGGAGACATAGAACTTTTTAGAGTTTGAGTTTTCTGATATTAGTGACTGTGAATATGTGGCATCTGAAAAATTAAAAGGTCTATTATCGGAGTGAACTCACTGATGTGTCAACAGGTGGAATGTGTGACTGTATCCCTTTCAACACTGGCAAGTGAATAGTGTTGGAACATGTTGGTATGCAGTGAGGTGAAATGGTTGCCTAAACCCAGCTCACCTTGGGTCAGAAATGAGAGGAAGTTTGTGAAGGGTTTAGTTCAGCCTCAAACAGTTCCCAGGGAGAGAGATGGAGGTTGTCTCCGGAGACCAGAATTTGTTAATAGTAACTGAATGAAATGCCCTTCTGGATGTGAGATAAGCAGTTTGATAATTTATTGACTGTGGAGGAATGCGGAGTGACAGTGATGAGGTAGCGCTAGGTATTATCAGTGAACATGTGAAAACCAAAACAGTTTATTTGGATGGTGTCACTCAGTGGCAGCATGTAGATGAGAAGCTTGGAGGACCAAGGATAGAACACTAAGTGACACCAAGTACAAGGATTTTGGAGAGGAAAGAGAGGTTGGAGATGGCACAGGACTTTGAATGATGCTTGAGTCAAAGGTAGTTTTCTTTCAGGATGCATGATGGTGGATGTTAATAAAAAGACACACCAGGAAAGAGAGAAAACTTCACTCATATTATCGGTTAATATTGGTGACTTGGTTGGTCCACAGATGAGTGAGAATTGGTCAACATGTTCTCTGATAGGACATGAGGAGAGATGGGAAAGAAAATGGAGAAGGATGTGAGTTCAGGGTTAAGACAAGGAGCAGCATGTGAGGGAGTTTGAACCAGTGGACTGTAGTATGTGAGGGTTGTAGCAGAGGCACTGCATCAGAAACAAATTCTGATGAAAATGACTCACTCCCAAATACGATTAACAGGAAAATCCAGTCATTTTAGTTACTTGTGAAGTTGCTGGTGTCTTAGGGTCTCTTGTTGGAGTGAACAAGTTCTTTAGAACATTTAGTGCATTTCCTGCCATCTGAAAATTTAAAAGGTCTATCATCAGAGTGAACTCACTGATGTGTCAACAGGTGGAATGTGTGACTGTATCCCTTTCAACACTGGCAAGTGAATAGTGTTGGAACATGTTGGTATGCAGTGAGGTGAGCTGAAAATGTGTTGCTGGATAAGCGCAGCAGGTCAGGCAGCATCCAAAGAGCAGGAGAATCAACGTTTCGGGCACGAGCCCTTCCTGAAGAAGGGCTCATGCCCGAAACGTCGATTCTCCTGCTCTTTGAATGCTGCCTGACCTGCTGAGCTTATCCAGCAACACATTTTCAGCTCTGATCTCCAGCATCTGCAGTCCTCACTTTCTCCATGCAGTGAGGTAAGATGATTGCCTGAACCCAGTCCCACAATGAGACCACCAGAGTGGTCTGTCCGCAGTATGAACATGTTGATGAATCATCAGATGGTGAGAACGTTTATTGCATTTCCCACAATCTGAGCATTTTAAAGGCCTCTCATCAGATTGGACAGTTGATGGGACATCTGTCCTTGTCAACTTGTAAAGCATTTCCCACAATTTGAACTTTTAAAAGTTTCTTGTTATAGTGAACTTGTTGGTATATCAGCAGCTGGTATGATTGAGTGTATCCCTTGCCACACTCTGTGTGGGTAAACAGCCTCTCCCCAGTGTGAACTCGCTGATGTGCAGTCAGCTGGGATGGTCGGCTGAACCCAGTTCCACAGTGAGAACACTTGAATGGTCTCTCATCAGTGAACAAGTTGATGCAACATCAGTTCTCCAGAATGTTTACAGCATTGCCTACATTCTGAATATTTTAAAGGACTCTCTCCCATGTGAACTCTCTAGTGTCTCCAGAGAGTTGCATACAAAATGCTTGTTTTTGTAAAGTCTTAAGTCTTTGATGTGATTTACAATTGAGTGGTTTGCATGAATGGCATTGTTTCTATATGCTAAAATCTGCAACAGATACTTTGAATTTCATTTTATTTCATCTCAGTATGGCTCTTGAAGTCTACCTGTGATGGAGTTAAGTGAGTTATTAAGGAAGAAGACCATATGATGTAG